>NW_007162841.1:23492-83014 GCF_000164805.1 Carlito syrichta
AGTCTGGGCAACAGAGTGAGACTCCAACTCAAAAAAAAAAAAAAGAAAGAAAGAAAATTAAAAAGTAGAGCAGAATGGAAGCATTTTACAAAATAAAAAATATGTGAAAAATTATTTTAAATACATTTTTCATCTAGATATTTATTCTTTGTTTCTGTCTATACAAATATAAACATAATCTGTTTTGAAAAATATCTCATTTTCCAGAAAACCAAGTAACTCCTTTTCATCAATATACAGAGGGTGCAAAAAAAAAAAAAGTGCATACACATTTTAAGAAAGGAAAAAACTATATTGAAATTATAATACTCAAACAGATAAATACAAGTTAAGTTTGACTTCTGCAATTATAAGAGATGCTCAAAGTAGTTACCATCAGTGTCCAGATAGTTCCAATTACGGTGAATATCTCTTAATATCACTTAAAATGTGTACACGTTTTTTTGGCACCCGGTATTGCGTTGTATTTTAGCTTTAATTAAGTAAGCCTAAATCCATAAGTCTTTCTTTCCTTTCAAACTCAAGACAGAAAGCAATAAGAAGGAGAAATAAATCTTATCTGTAGTAGAATTTCTAGAGATAAAGTAACTTATTTTGATTAATTGTCAAATTGATTATTAGGTTTACATTTTGTGGGTTTATACCATTTTTCAGTGATACTATTTAGAAATTTTCTTCTGTTTTTGTAAACTTTTCAGAATGATTCTTCAGTTACACAAATACAAACAAATAGAAATGCAACTAATGCAGGAATGCAGGAAGTAAGTAACCAAGCCTTTTGTCTACAAAGTTCTTTATTATATCAAAATGGGGGGTGATTATATCATATCTCTCATTATGATATGCAGAGTTGGTCATCAATTATAAAAGTTTTGTAGATGCCAGAAGTATTTTAGAAAAAAAATGTGTCTATTATTTTTCTGTGATAACTTGTGTGATAACTTATGTGCTTGAAGCTAGCAAAGTTTCAGGGATTGAGTAGACACTTGAAAAAATAATTCTCTTCACCTGTGTCTCTGTACTTTTCTATTGTATAATCTCCAATGTGTAATGATAACAATAATGATACTTTCTGTACTAAGGGCCTCTAACCTTTCTCATTTAGATCCTCACATAAGTCTTAATTTTAACTTGATAGCTTTGGCATATATTTTTAATGTTAGTGTTTTATGTTTAACTTCATAATAAATTCTGTGCTAACCATGGATGCTTGTCTATCACTTTAAATCTTTCTTAGGTCACCTTAACAAAATCACCATATTCCATATCTCCCAGCTGACATTTCCTACACCTCAGTGAGACACTGACCTCATTAAACAGGAAAATGTACTAGCAACTCAACACTAAGAATACAGCATCTCTATATAGTTGGGTTTTTTTTTTTTTTTAAGTTTTCTTCCATTGATATGAGACCCAATCAAGATTAAACTTTAGAGAGCATCTACCTCCACGGGCTTGTCAAACTAAAAGAAAACAGTTGAGGCAAAATTAATATAAGCTCAGAGTTTATTTGGGCCAAGCTTGAGAATTGCAACCCAGAAACAGAGATTCAATTACACTGAAGATACACTCTGATTAAAAACAGTGACAGGTGGATTTTTAAAGGGAAAGAAGAGTCAGTTCCTGAGTTGTTTATGAAGAATTTAAATAAACTTTTGATTCCAGGAACATGAAGGTAATGGATGAAGTAGCTAAGCAGGAACAACAGGACTTTAAACAATTGTCCCAGCTTGACTGTCTGTTGGGGGCATAATTGCATTCCCATACTCATGTTTCTCTGGGTTCACATATTTCACAGAAATCAGACTGCTCTGAGCTATTTTCCTTGTCTGATTCCCTATTGTTAGGATAGAATATTTTTGTCAAAAGCTACTTTATATGTAATAGATGAAGAGATTTTTTAATAAAATAAAATATATGCAAGAAAACTTATAACGTTTATTTTTAAAATTATATAGAAAATTAGGATAATTTTAATGAATATGTGACTTTGAGATTGAGAGAGGATATTCATAAGTATTACAGTATTATAAAACCTGTAACATCCAAATACTTGTGGCTCTGTTTTGGTTGCCTAGTATCAATAAAACTCTAACTGATACATTTACAAAACTGCAAATAGTGACAACATTTAATTAAGCAAATAATGCAAAAGAGATTTTATTCTGTTACATGCAATAAAAGAGTGTCTTAGTTAGGTCGCCATAACAAAATACTGTGAATTGAATAGTTTAAACAAAAGCGATTTGATTTCTTATACTTCTGGAAGCTAGAAGTTCAAGCTAAAAATGCCAGCATGGTTAGGCTCTGGTGAAGGCTCTCTGATGAGGCTTATAGATAGCCACCTTCTCACTGTCTTCACATAGTAAAGAGAGTGATCAAACTTACTAATTGTTTCTCAAAAGGGCACCAACCCCAATATAAAGGACCCACCTTGATGACCATATCTTTCAAAGCCCCCCCCCCCATTCAAATATCATCACATTGGGAATTATAGCTTCAGCACAGGAATCTTTAGTGGTCACCATTCAGTACATAGCACATTGACAATATTTATTTCAGCAAAAAATGCAGAAGATACTTTACTTTGTTACACTCAAAAAAAAAAAGGAGCTAATCTGACATTGACTCCACAATAGACAGACCTCATCTCTACAATAAATCAAAAAATCAGCCAGGCATGGTAGCGCATGCCTGTAATTCCAGCTACTCGGAAGGCTGAGGCAGAAGGATCGCCGGAGCCCAGCAGGTTGAGGCTGCGGTGGCCAGGAGCAGCCACTGCACTCCAGTCTGTGTGACAGAGTGAGACTCCAACGCAAAAAAAAAAAAAAAGTATATACACAACACATCGAAATATATACAGATTCCCAGGTTTTTGTTTCTTTGTTTGTTTTTTAAGTTCAATGTAAAGCCAGAAATGAAACTCAAGTTACAGTTGTGCAATACCCTCGAAGTACTTCTGTTAATCCCTGGGGAAAATCAACTTGCTATTCCCAACTAATATACGTTAAAAAAAAGTATAGCTTTGAGAGGAATTGTGTTGAGATAATTAATGAGCAGCCAAGTCAGAGACTGGACATGACACTCCATGTTCCCACTGCTTTCTCCATTCTGCTTTCCCATTGAGCCACGATGCAATTGCACCCATATGAAAATATATCCACTTAGTCTTCATTTCAATGTATAATTTTCCAGTGCCTTTCCCAGTGGTAGTAATCTAATTGACAAGCAAAAGCCAATATGTACAAAGATGACTAATTTTATTGTTTTAATCCATGTTTTATATTCAAGATACGTTGATAAGGAAAGTTATAACATGCTTTCAGCAGTGCTGTGATGTCATAAGAAGAAAGAGAGAAAGAGGAGAGAGACAGGGAGAAAGAGAGAGAAGGTTGAAGACATAGAGGTCTTGTAGCAGTTAAGAAGTACTATTTTAGAAAATGTTCTTTTGTGGTTCTATTGTTTTAAAATATTGTTAATTATATATTATATGTTCTTGAAAACATTCCACAGTAGACAAGTGCTGCAGATAAATGCTATTCAGTGCTTAATCACCATTGGCGGTCATCAGAGCCATACTGACATAGCAAATCAATGAATAATGTTACTATGGTAATCTTTACCTTCAGCAAATAAATTAAAATTTTACTTCCACCTAGTGCCTAGGATAAGCATTTGAAATAATAATTTCTTACTTTAAAAATGTGGTAGCATGACTTCCAATTAAGGCATTGACAGGGTAAAAGGGAACAGAAAAATTGAAAGATAATGCAGTAAACTTTTTCCTACTATGTAGGAAACTAGAGTAGATCAAAATTAGCGAACATAGTGCATGTTAAATGGTGTATGAATCAATAGAATTGTAGTAGATTTTAAAAATGGCCACAGTTTTTTTCATGTAGATATGTTCTTTCCAATGTGACTTTGTTTTTCCTTTCCATCATTTAAATCTGGATATGGCCTTGTGAATTATTTTATAAAGTGGACAGTAGCAAATATGATACAAATGAAAATGTGAGACGTACTTGCATACTGAGGTTTGACCTCTCTTGCTACTGGGAACCCTGCAACTATTATTCATCAAAGATAGGTTTACAATTTGACATGCCATGCGGAAAGTCAGAGAATCCTAGCAACAACCTGCTACATGCAGCACATGTGAGTAAAGCCTCACCAGACTCTCTAACTCAACAGAGCTGTCCTCTGACTACAGCAGCATGTTAGCTCCCAGGAAAAAGTAGATCTGCTTGGAGTGTTTACAGATACAGCATAATGCTGTGATGATGAAAACTGTGTGAGTTTAATAAAATAATACATGTTGAAATAATGAAAGCAGATAAAAAGTCTAAAAATAGCCTCTAAAATATGTGGCCAATTTATATTTGAATGATTTCAAAGGCAATTCAATTGAATCTAACAGATGTTTTGACAATGATACTGGTATAATATGTGCAAAGGAAAAAAAAACCTTGTTCCACACATACAAAAAAATCTAAAATGGATTCAAAGGTAAAGGGAAAATTTTTAAAAAACTATACCATTTCTAGAAGGAAACATAAAATAAAATCTTTATAAAGCTGATTAAATAACAGGTACCTGGAAACTACATTAGAAGCAAAAAAGATTAAAAGTAAATGATAAATTACATTACTCCAAAACTAAAAGTTTTGCTCTTCAAATGTCAATATTATAAAAATAAAAAGACAAACCACAGTCTTGAAGAAAAATATGCAAACTATATATCTGACAAAGACTTTTTACCTACCACATATAAAAGGGCTCTAAAACAAAACAGTAAAGTAACCAAATTTTTTTAATGACTACAAATATCTGAACAGACACTTAAGTAAAGAAGATATATGAATAACAATATGCACATGAAAAGATGATCAATGTAAGTAGTAATTAAAAACACAATCAAGTATCTATCAATATACACAGACTTAAATGAATTTGAAACAAGTCTTTATACCAAGTGCAGAGAGAATAAAAAGCTACTGGAACTCCTGACAGTGATGTAAAATGGTACAACCACTTTGGAAAACAGTTTGGTAGATACTTAAAAATTAAAAGATATTCCTACCATATGACGAAACATTTCATTCCTAAGTACTTACTGAAGAAAAATGAAATCTCTATATTTTCCAAAAAAAAATTTAGAATTGGTAAAGTATACACTTTCCCTCAAAGACAGTATATAGCACTGTATCTAATACAATACTAAGCACACTGAAAAATCTTTGCCTAACTGTTGTTTGGAAGACTGACACATAAAGTGAGTGATGGAACATGAAGCAAGCAAAGTTGAAAATAATTATAATACATAAATTGAATGTCTTAGTTTTCATTTCAGCTTTACCAACATGTACATTTTTCTTCAAAGATACAGACTATGATTTATTAGAAAATCATATTGTCAATTCTAGGACTGGTACAAGACTGCTAAAATCAAATAAAGCAAACAAACAAGCAAAAAAGAATAATTTTTAAAAATGTATAGGCCCAGCATGGTGGTTCATGCCTGAAATCCCAGCACTTTGAGAGGCCGGCGGGGAAGGATTTCTTGAAGCCAAGAGGTCAAGATCAGCCTGGACAACATCAAAAGACCTTGTATTCATAAACCAACCAACCAACAAACAAACAAACAAATAAATAAGCTGGGTGTGATGGTGCATGCCTGTAGTCCCAGCTACTTGGAGGCTGAGGTGGAAAATCATTTGAGTTTAGGAGGTCGAGACTGTGGGAAGCTGTGGTTGTGCCACTGCACTCCAGTTTGAATGACAGAATGAGATTCTAACTCACAAAACAAAACAATAAATAAATAAGTACAAATGAAAGTCAATAATAAAGATAAAATGACATCTTAAAAATTTACTCAATTAATCCAAATGAAGACTGGGAGAGGACACATAGTCAAAAGACATTTGGAATAAATAGAGAACAGCTAGCAAGAAGATGGATTTTAGTACAAAAGTATTATTGGATGATTAATTATTTAATCATTTAATCATACACAAAACATGAACCTTGACACATATCCACAACATGCGCAAAAGTTAACTCCAATGTATAATACACCTAAATATATACTGTAAATTCTCTAGAATAATACCTAAGAAAAATTTTAAAATCTTGGTTTAGACAAAGAGATCTTAGAAATCACACAGACACACACAGAGAGAAATAAAGAATAAACTAAGAAATTTGATTTCAACAAATTACAAATTTCTGTTGTTTAAAATTCAATCTTCAGAAAATAGGCACATGATATACTGGGAGAAGATATTTGAAAAATATAGTCACTAGAAGATGTGCATAACGGATGTATAAATAACATTCAAAACTCAATAATAAAATAATTAGTGCGCAAAAATTTTGAATGGTTTCTGTCTTTTTCTCTTTGTCTCTCTCTATATGTGTGTTAATTAATTTTTGTATAAAATTAAGTACATGAAAGGATGCTTGACATCAGTTATTATAAAATGTAAACTAAAGTTACTACTGCCCATCTATATGAATAATATGTTAGTTTCCTAGGGTTGTCACAACAAATGACCACAACTTAATGGATTAAAACAATATAAATGCATTATATTATAGTTCTGGAAGTAGGAAGCCAGTCAGAAGTCCAAAGTTAGGGTGTTGGCAGGTTTCATTCCTTCTAGAGGCTCAGAGGAAGAACCCATTCTAACTCCATGTAACTTTGGCAATTCTTGGTGATCCTTGGCTTGAAAATACATTTGTCCAATTCTGCTTTCATCTTCTTTCACTCTCCCTGTGTGTCTTTATGTACTATGCCTTTCCTCTTATAAGATTTGTCAGATTTTTGGATTCATCCTATTCCATCTCATCTTGAAATTCTTGTGTTAATTGTGTCTGCACCCTTATGCCAAATAAGATCTAACTATGGAGTCTTGGGTAGACATGTCTTTGGGGCTACATAACTGAATTCACTATATATGTTTAAAAGGTTTTTTTAAGTGGCAAAATCTAGTCCCGGGGATAATGGGAATGGATTATTTATGTATTGCTATGAACATGCACAATGTTATAGTCACCTCAGAAAAACAATTTGCTAATTTGTTATGAAATTAAACATACAGCTACCATTCACACCAGCAATTATGCTCCAAGGTATTTAGTTAAAATAAATAAAACTTGTACTTACACAAACTCTTTATATGAAATTTTATAATATGGTTTTGTTCATAATTGCCACCCACTAGAAATAAACTAAATATCTTTCTATCGATGATGAATCATCATGCACCAGAATACTCCTTAACAATAAAGTAAAATAACTAGTAATGTAGATAACATGTAGATAAATCTTAATTGCAATGTGCTAAATGAAAGTAATTAGACTCAAAAAGATTGACTCATTCCATTTATACACATTTTTGGAAAAGGCAACACTGAAAATGCTGAAAACATCTCAGTGGTTGTCAGGTTGCCAGAGACACAGGGTAAAGACAAGTTTAAACTACAAAAGGAAATGTAGGAATCTGTGGGGAGTGATGCAAAATGTTTCATATCTTGATGACAGGAGATATATATATATATATACACATGTATACATACTCAAAAACCCTGATGAAAATATAGAAGGCATGATCTCACTGATTTAGATCATTATGTCATTTGTACAAAACTGAAATGTTTAGCTTTATCTTTAGTATCTTAAGAAAAATAATTCATACATGTCAATCAACTTTAAATCTACATTAAACAAATCCCAAAGACTTGCTTCATATTACTCCTATAATGCCTTATAGGATATGTAATAAACTGGGAGTCAGACATATAGGGACAAGAAAGGGCACAAAATCACATTGTGTCTCAACAGAGATTGAATTGCAGAAGGTAATGAGAGGAGAACAAACAAGAACAAAAAAAAGAAAACATTACCGCATGACCTAGTCCTAAGAGAAAGATATCAGTATAATGTTTTGATTATATAAATTTTTTTTTGTTTTTCCTTTACAATCTCACATAAATATGTTCATTTTGTATTGCACATGTTAATCCTGATTCCATACCCTTATATCCTCATTAAATAAATGTATTTTGAATTCCAAACTCAGTCTAATGACTACAGAGAAACAATTTGGCCAGTACAGCTACTGGACACTATAAAGAGACTGCCTTTTTAATTTCTACGTACTTTAAAAAAATCTTTTCTAAGCAGAATTTTTAGATAAACAGAAGAAAATTGTCTGAAAGGGGGAGGAAGATAGTATTCTGTTTATTTCCTCTTTCTGTGTACTTGTCAGTGGATAAACAGCAGACATACATTGCAATTAACACTTCTATGGTCCCCAAAGCATTAGGCATATCAATTCTACTTGTTTTCATACTATTTACACACTTAAACTCCCACAGAAAAAGAATAGATTAGAAAAGAAATCAGTGGCGATGCTTGCTTCAAGTCTTGTGAATCTCTTTTCTTGTGATTCTCTTTTCTGGGCTGGCATTCTTCCTAATCTAGTGCGCTAAAAATTCCCTTAACAAACAGTATCAAAGACGACATCACATTTGGACATGGCAAAGACCTTCTTGGCATGCTCATTCAGATATAACCTGCCTAGAGAACATAGATAATCTTTTCAGCACTAAATTCAATGAGACTGAACTCCTCTGCCTTGCAAATGTCTGGCATACTTCACAGAAAAATCATTAGAATCTTGATGTTGGCTTCACTTACAAACAAGATCCTTCAAGACAGCTTTATCTGCAACTAACTTTTTGGTGAAATACCAATATCTTAATCAATTCTGAAATTTGAGAGGAAAAATAATCATCTTCAAACTCCATTTAAATGTCCATAGGTCAAGATGAGAGCAAGGGCACAATTCTCTTTTTGAGGTGGGTGTTAGAACTTTTTAAAAATATGTTGGGTACAATTCAGGGATAGGTATACAAATGTTCATTATGTAGGTACCCTTGTTGATGAAGTGTGCCCCCTCTCCCCTGGCAGTTTCCTTCAACTGTCAATCCCTCTGCTACCCTCCCCTGGCAGTTTCCCACTACTGTTAGTCCCTTTCTTATAGTATTACAATAGTTGTTCAAGGTCAGCTTATAAATGAGAACATGTGATACTCGGTTCTTTGTTTCTGTGATAGATCACTCAGTATTATAGCCTCTAAGTCCATCCAAGTTGCTGCAAAGTTCGTAATTTTGTCCTTCCTTATGGCTGTGTAAAATTATCGGTCATACTCCACTTAGCTTATTATATTTGTTGATAATGTGAAGCTATGAGAAAAAAACTTGTCTGAGTGGCTAAGACAATCTTGGGAGAGGTCAGTTCTGTAACCATTTCATTTTTATTCTAGTTACAATGGGACAGATGCTTACTCAAAAATTTGGTTATGTGACATATGGACACATGGAAATATGGACATATATCCATAATGTTTCATGGATAGGAAAACTTTTGCCTTATTCCCCAAAATTCTCACATCTCCTTTTGTAGTTAATGCTTATCTTCACCCTATGTCTCTGGCAGCCAGGCCACAACTGAGATTTTTTTCAGTGTCTTTAGTGTTGCATTACCAAAAATTTGAGTATACGGAATCATCCAATGTGTAGTTTTTGGGAAGCTTCTTTCATTTAGCACAATTTTTAACCAAATTTATAAAACTGTGTAATGTTTTATAGTATTATACTTTTGATAGGCAGAACAGTTTAGCAGGTAAGAGAAAGAAAAAGGTGTACTTTGGAGGAAACTAGTGGCCTTTCCCAATCTTCCATACATCCAATGCTTTTATTCTTCCATCGCTTGTAATCTCCAGACTTTTTAGAATGCAGAAAGTCACTCCTTACAAGATCAGAGACTATGTTCACTAAGAATCAATATCATTCTCATTGCTACATTTCTAAAAGGGGAACTATAATTCACAAATGACAGGATTATTGTGGGTATGACGATAATATAAATAAAACACCTATTGCGATAATTATATAGGTTACATTCACGTACATACCAACTTGCATACAGATTGGTACATAATAAATGCATCCTCTAGAAAGAGGTAGGACTGTTGGGATTCTTCTGTTTTTGTTGACTGGATTCACCATTGTAGATGTCTGAGAATTCATCTTGATACTGCTGGGTGCCTCTTGTGCCAACCATCCTTCTTTTACCTTTAGTTTCCAAAAACGATCTGACCCTCAAGCAAAAGAAAGTCCATGCTATGATAAGCATTTGGATGATATATTTGTGAGATCAGTTTAAACAGTGCATGAAACAACCCCTTTCCTTTCAAAGAATAGAATTTACACAGCTGCCTGCATTTAATGGATCCTCAAGGCGGGCTGAAGTGGAGCCTGCTGAGAGCAGGCTGATGAGGGATCATGGGTGATTTGGTGCTCAGCAGGTACCTGCCAACCACTGCAATCTGCTTCTACTCAGATCTAGCTCACTAACCTCTTATAGTCCCAAAGGGAAAGGAAGACATTGTGAGAAATAACTTAATGGAGAGTTGAACTCAAAGGGAAATGAAATTGCTGTTGGACAATAAGGAGCAAGGGAAGGAAACCATGAAAGGATATAAACAGAATGAATAAAGAAAAACGAGAAATGACAATGGATGAATTTATACTCTGCCTATGCCGTTTACAAACTTACTAACTGGATAATCTTAGAATATCACTTACATTATCTGAGCCTCAGTTTCCCCTTATACAAAAGTGAATATAGGACTGATCCTACATGAACAATAAGATGATTATATGGAAATATATGTAAAATTCAACGCACAATTTCTAGAACTGCAGATATGAATAAGCCTATGTCCAGATGATAAAAATGAGAATTAAGAGAAGCTTTATTAGAGAGTGATAAGTATAATAAAAAGAATATGAGTTATGAAGTCAGAGATATCGACTTGATTCACACAGATCTTGTAGTTGACAGCATTTTCACCCTGGTACTCCAAACTTCGGTGTCCTCATCAATAAAATGATGTAATATTTACATAGCAGAGTTGTTGTAAGCACTAGAAGTGATGCATGTAGACTATTTACATATTACTGTGCATAGAACAATCTATTACAACCATATTACCTTTTAATGAATAGTATAAGACATAAAAATGAAACAAAAAAAGGTAAAAAGTCAAGCATTCTATTTTTCCCAGCATTTTCAAAAATTGCAGAGGATATTCAGATTCATTCATTCTTATCCATTTGTTTATTATATCTCTTCAAAATTCACACATGATACATTTACTAAAAAACAGCATGGTTTACACATGCAGAAAATTAAGAGGTCAATTAGTAAATAGTAGTAGGACAAAAATTGAAGTTTATCTCACTGCAAAGCCTAAGTTCTTTCAACTACACAGGCTTCCTAATCTGTTATTGTATCATTTTTAAAAGTCATTTGTTGTTAACAAACAGCTCCAAAATACCACTTTGCATCAGAAAAGTGACAGGACTAATTTTATGGAGCTCCTACATGCAAGGAGCAAGGACTGTGGCAACTATTTTGTTAAGCCTATGAAAAAGGTAAATGTATGAAGATCAGTCTATAATAAATGACAGAAGGATACAAATGCAACCAGGGAGAAGTGATTAACCCTTGGAAAACTTTGGAAAGTCTTCTTCTTCTTTTTTTTTTTTTTTTGAGTTGGAGTTTCACTCTGTCACCCAGGCTGGAGTATAGTGGCACACTCAGGCACCGCAGTCTCGAACTGCTGGGCTCAGGCTATTCTTCTGCCTCTTCCTTCCAAGGAGCCGGAACTACAGGTGCTTGCTACTATGTCCAGCTAAGTGTTTTATTTATCGTAGAGGCAAGGTCTTGCCAAGTCGCCTGGGCTGATCTTGAACCTGTGGGCTCAGGTAAACTGCTCGCCTTGGACTCACAGAATGCTGGATTACAAGTTGAGACACCTAGCCTGGCCTGGAAAGTCTATGGAAAGAGGACCTTGACAGCTGAGAGTTCAGTAATAGCTATGATAGAAACTCCTATATGGCTAAAAGCAAAGTAAATTCTGAGAACAGAGCATTCATGTATTCACTGGGGTCTCAATTATGCACGACTTTGAGACTTTTAAAAAAGGCTTTAGCTCAGGTTGAACATTTGCTGTTTCACAAGTGGAAACTGCTAATTATTCTCACAAAGGAAACCAGATTCTCTGTGCCCCATTTCAGCATCCATTTCCATGGTCCAAGAAGTAGGAAAGAGAGAGGAACACACCCAACATGCACTGCTTCCAAAGTCCCTGAGAAGAAAAAAAAAAAGCATGCATGCATACACACACACACACACACACACACACACACACACACACACACACACACACTCCATTAACCAAAGGCAGTCACAGGGTCAGGTTCAGCTTCACAAAGCAGTTTGTACAATCCTTGGCTTCACAAGGAACGGTTTCAAATATTTATAAACAGTATTCTATAGCTAATACATAATTATAATTCCAGTCAATTATTATCCCACTTTTCCCAGGGCTTGTTATTTTTTTTCCCGTTAAAAAGACAGTGGAATTCTGGAGGAAAGAAGTAACTTAGAATAAGAAAATCAATGGTTTCCCTTGCAGTTATACAAAGGTGTTTAGTAATTTTACTGAGAAACCAGATAACTATTATAGTTTTCTATGATTCTTAATTAATACCAGCCTTAGAGTTAAAGTCATAATGAAAAGACATGAATTCATTTTTTCATGCAATAAGCATTTTGCTGGCAAATAGTATTCCTGAATCAGTTCTTTCCTTAGAACCTAGGGTTGTCTCAGCTAATGTTTCTATTTAATGGATAGAAGTTGACAAGTAAATAGATAAGAGGATCCAATTATTCTATACATTTTAATATCTATTGGCACACTTTTTTTTGTTTTATTTTGTTTTGTTTTGAGGGAGTAGAAAAATGAGAGAGTGGCCTTTAAATCAGAAATAACCTTTTTTATTTTATGTCATAGAAAATGAAAAATCTTTAAGCAAGCACAGGATACAACATAGTTGTGAACAATGGTTTAATAAACCCAGGATCATCTCAAGGAGGTAGCACAATTATTTAGTACATATTAAAAAACCAAGCAACAGACATGAATAAATTCCCTCAAGCCTTTGTAATGTACTTGAAAGTAACACTGGAACCATTGCACAAAAAAAAAATCAAAAAGCAGGTTCACCAATAGAATGATGAAACCAATGAGGAAAGGTTGGGATGTTGGTAGATTCTGTCCATTAAATTTTCAATTCAGTATAGTATGATATTGCTCTCTGCAGTAAATACTGCAATGTACAACCCAAAGCTGACAATGGAAACTTGACTTCTTACCTTGGGTCCACCACCAACACTCACGTGATTTGAGCAGGTCATTAACATTTCTGGACCTTGTTCACTGAACTCTAAAATGGCTCTCATATTTGCTCTAGCTCTAAGATCTATCTATGGGTTTGAAAAATGCGAAGGAAAATGCATTCTTAAGTTTCTTCCATTGTAAGAAATGTAGACAATTAAAATATTATATTGGTTTGTTTTCTGTTACTTACAACAGAATATCTAAAGCAGATAGTTTTTAAAAATATATAATTAACCCATTAATCCATGACTAGATTAATTAATTCATGAAGGCAGAACCTTCATGATTCAATCATCTCTTAAAGGTCCCACCTTTTAATGTTGTCACATTGAAGTTTACATTTCCAATGATAAAATATAGGGGACACATTCAAACCATACCACTTGCATACACATGTCAAATTTCTGACCACTAAATAGCATTTTTCTTTTTTTGTTTTGATATATTTTCTTTTTTTTTGACTTTTTAAATTTTTTTCCTAATTTATTTTATTTTAAAGATGTGAGGTACAACTCAGGTATACAAATGGTCATCGTACAGGTAAAGTTTGGGCCAACCTTTGGTCCCCACTTTGCCTGGTTTGAGATCAGGTACCCCTATTAATGTTATGTGCTCCCTCCCTCCCCCCAGCAGTTTCTGGCTATTGCCAATCCCGTTCTTATAGTATTATGGTAAATATTCAGGGTCCGCTTATGAGTGAGAACATAAGGTACTCAATTATTTGTTTTGAAAGAGCTAGTGAAATATGTAAAATAATTGCAATAGCTTGCTTGATATAAGTAACTCCATTTTGTTAAAATCCTCCATCTTAGCTATCTGCCTAACCTAAAAATGACCCCCTCCAGTGTGTATGTGTGATTGCTGTAATGTTCCCATGACGACAGAGCCACCGCCTTGTTCCACTGAGCTGTTCACACTGACCGCTCTTACTGACCATGTGAAAACTCCCTAGTCACAAGTTCTGTGTAATTGTGTGCTTTGTTAACTGAAATCCAAGAGATTGTTCCTTTTGCTTTCAATTCCTTTCGCCCTCAGCCCCTGCTATGTGGCCCACTTGTGGATTTTGTCTTTATAAGCTTCTTTCTGATTCCACTCAGTGTTGAGAGCTTTCTTGATGTGAGTCTACTCTTGACCACACACTAATAAAGGACTCAAAATTTGAACCCGGTGTGCTGGCGATTCTCTTTCCTCGCAGTTCAGTTATAACATTTGGAGACCCCAGTGAGAATTGTCACCAACCTCAGGAGGTGGCCTCGCTCCAGCTCTCCCCGGCTCAATGGAGAAGTTACAGGGGAGGCACCCCCTGAATCATTCCAGGGCCCTATAACCTCTCAGCTGGCTCTGAGGGAGAAGGAACAATCACTGATTTCCTTCCACCTCAAAAATTCCTGAGTCTGTCTGCATTCTCCTAGGAGGTAAGAATTTGTTCTGTTTACCAGTAACGATCTGTTTTGTTCTGTTTGTGGCCACAATTTTGTTTAAGGGATTCACAACCTGATGAGGTCACCCTTTGGACACTCTTTGTTAGGTCAAGATGTTGACTGAATAAAGTCCTCTGGTGGTTTTCTGCCCTGATGTTGTTCCAGGGATCCACAACTGTTCTGACTTGATCCAGACGTGCCCTGTCTGTCATTATGTTTTAACTGTGTATTTTAACTGGTGCTTGTTGTTTGCTTGTTGTTTGTTGTAGACTCAGAATTCACGATGTGTCAGTCCTCTGGACAGTGTATTGAAAAATTTCTCTGTTGTATTTGCTGAGGACTACGGTGTCTGCCATTTAAAAGGTGGGCTCTGGATCCTATATAAAATAGAGTGCCCTGCATTTAATGTTGATTAACCCTCTACAGAGTCTTTGAATGTTCATGTTACTAAGTCTGTTTGGAAGGTCATCACAGGGACTCCTGGTCACCTGGATCAGTTTCCCTATATTGACCAATGGTTAAATATAGTCCAAACCCCCCTTCATTGTTAAAAATATGCTCTCTTAAAACTCAGGACCCTTCCCATAAACCACACTATACGGAGACACAGCTTCTAACTTGATAACAACAGGGTGCTATATACAAAGTCCCCTGGCTAACTCTTCAAGGAAAACTTGTTTTACCTCTTTCTCAAGAGAATAAAATCTTACCAAAATCCAAACTATAGGTTTTAACTTCCCTGGTAAAATCAGTCATGCACACAATTGTCCCACCTGGGATGACTGCCAGCAGCTTCTTAACCCTATATACTTCTGAAAAGCCAGAACACATTAGAGCTGAGGCTAAAAAGTCAGTCCTGGCCTCAGAAGCTGGAATAAAGGAAAAAAAGTCAGGAAATGTTAGAGGAGGTTTCTCCCTCCTCTTGCCCAGATTGGGACCCTAACACTTCAGCAGGGTCTAGAACATTAAAAACTTATCACCAGACTCTATTAGTTGGTTTGAAGGGAGCAGTCCCAAAATCTATTATTCTTTCCCAAACTACCAAGATTATTCAGGGTCTTGAGGAGTCACGAGGGGCATTTCTTGAATGTTTTCAAGAGACATTCTGTACCTATACCCCGCTTGACCCCTCGGCACCCAAGAATGCTCAAGCTATCAATTTGACTTTTGGGCTCAGATGGCTCCTGACATCTGGGGAAAGTTACAGAGGCCTGAAGGTTTCACAGGAATAAACATTTCTCAAATGCTTGAAGTAGCTCAGAAGGTTTTTAATAAGCAAAATGCTGAGAAACAGGAACAGGAAGACAAGAAAATGGATAGAGCAACAAAATGGCAAACAAAAATATTAGTTGCTGCTATCCAGGTCTCCCAACCTGGTTTGAGGCCAGCTCATAAAAAAAAAAAGAGAGAGAGAGAGAGAGAGAGAGAGAGACTAAAAAGGACAAAAGGAAACTGGATGCATCTAGCTAGCCAAGAATCAATGTGCATATTGTAAGGAGCTGGGTCACTGGGTTAAAAAAAATGCCCTCGTGGGGCTTGGTGGCTCAGGCTGTAATCCCACGCCTTTGGGAGGCTGAGGTGAGTGGATTGCCTGAGCCCACGGGTATGAGACCCGCCTGGACAGTGAGACCTCATCTCTACAATAAATAAAAAAAATCAGCCGGGCGTGGTAGCGCATGCCTGTACTTCCAGCTACTTGGAAGGCTGAGGTGGAAGGCTCACCAGAGCCCAGCAGGCGAGGCTGCGGTGGCTGGGAGTGGCCACTGCACTCCAGTCTGGGTGACAGTGAGACTCCAACTCAAAACAAACAAACAAACAAATAATTAAATAAATAAATTTTTAAAAATGCCCTTACAGTCCAAAAACAGAGGACCCAAAGTCAGTTCTGGTCCTGCCCCCTACTAGTGACCCTCTGGTTGTGCCAACCTATTTTTGCTTTTAAGTGAATAAATCCTGACTCAGGGGACACCAGCCAGCAAACTTGGATCCAGTTACCACAGGGTTTCAAGAACTCCCCAACCCTTTTTGAGGAGGTTTGGCAACAGGATTTTTCAGGATTCCCTGCCTTACCCCAGTTTGTAGATAATCTCTTGCTTGTGGCTGCAGACTTGGATACTTGTTTAAAAGGTACTAAGGCTCTGTTACAGATCCTCCAAGACTTGGGCTACTGTGTATCAGTGAAAAAGGCACAGCTCTGCCCTACCTAGGACACTGGCTAAAAAAGGGTAAACAAGCCAGGCTGGGTGGCTCAGCCTGAAATCCCACCTTTGGGAGGCTGAGGTGAGTGAATTGCCTGATCCTGCGGGTTTGAGACCCGCCTGGGCAGCAAGACCTCATGTCTACAATAAATCAAAAAATCAGCTGGGCATGGTAGTGCCTGTAATTCTGACTACTTGGAAGGCTGAGGTGGAAGGATCTCCAGAGCCCAGCAGGTCGAGGCTGCGGTGGCCGGGAGTGACCACTGCACTCCAGTCTGGGTGACAGAGTGAGACCCCAACTCAAAAAAAAAAAAAAGGTAAACAAGCCCTGACCTTGGCCCACAAAGAAACCATTCATCAAATTCCCACACCAACCACAAAGAAACAGGTATGGGAATTCCTGGGGGTGGCAGTGTATTGCTGGCTATGGATCCCAGGATTTGCTGAAACTGCCAAGCCCTTGTACACAGCCACTGCAGGAAATTAGTCCCTAAAATGACTGCTATTTAGAAACAAGCGTTCCAGCAGTTAAAAACAGCACTAACCTAAACTCTGGATCTAGCCCTCCCAGATATTACCAAGCCTTTCCACCTGTTCATTCATGAACAATGAGGAATTGCAAAAGGGGTCCTCACTCAAACCTTACGACCCTGAAGAAGACTGGTGGCTTACTTGCCAAAAAGACTGGACATAGTGACTTCTGACTGACCTTCTTGTCTCCGGGCCATTGTAGTCACAGCCATACTAGTTAAGAAAGCAGATAAATTGACTTTTGGCCAGAACCTGGCTTTAATTGTTCCCCATGCTGTTGAAACTTTGCTCCAAGGAGCCTCTGGTTGCTAGATGTCAAACACTCACATCATGCAGTATCAAAGCCTCTTACTTGACTATCCTAGATTAACTTTCTCTACTACTCAATGCCTCAATCTGCCCACCCTGCTGCCCAATAATAATCCAGAAACATCAGTTCAAGACTGCGAAGACATGTTGGATATCTCCCAGGTTAACCAATGTGATCTTCAGAACATTCCCTTAAATCAGGATGATGCTGACTTGTTCACAGATGGCAGCAGCCTGGTAATAGAGCAAGTCCGCAAGGCTGGTGCAGCTGTAACCCCGGCTCATGACATAATCTGGTCACAAGTATTGCCTTGAGATACCTCAGTTCAAAAAGCTGAGTTAATTGCTTTAACTCGGGCTTTTTGCTGGGAAACAAGAAAGAGGGTAAACGTTTTCACCAATAGCCGGTAGGCTTTCACTATACTTCATGTGCATGCCATGATCTTACAAGGAACAAGGTCTTCTTACCATGGCAGGTAAGATTAAAAAACAAGTCCAGCTCCTTCTCTCCCAAAACAGTCTACCTATATCCAAGAGGAGGAGGAACAGGCAGACCTAGCAGGAGCTCATAAAAACTCCACTGGATGGTGGATCAAGGACTTTATAATTATTTTGAGTCCCAGAGAAAAATGGGAAATAGATTTCACTGAAATAAAACCTTCCCATGTGGAGTATGGCTATCTACTGGTGTTTATTAATACTTTTTTGAATAGATAGATGCCTTTGCCACCAAAAATAAAACCACACTTGTGGTTACAAGGTTTTTGTTAAATAAAATTATCCCTAGGTTTGGGCTCCCCCTCTCTATTGGCTCTAATAATGGTCCTGCCTTTACCTTGTTCATAGTGCAACTGGTTAGTAAAGCACTAAACATTAACTAGAAATTACATTGTGCTTACTGACCACAGAGATCTGAACAGGTAGAACGCATAAACTAAACTCTAAAATCTACCTTGACCAAATTGATAATAGAGACCAGTGAAAAATGGATAAGCCTTTTGCCTTTGGCTCTCATTTGGACCCAATGCACCCCATATAAGGCTGGGTTTACCCCATATAAAACCATGTTTGGAAGACCCTCTCCTCTGTTGCAATGGTTGCAGGATCCCATCCTAGAAAATATAACTAATCAATCTCTGTTAAAGTATCTTCAGTTCCTATAGCAGGTTCAGGCCACTGTCCACTCCAGCATCCAGGCTGTTTTGCCCACCAGTCTTCCATGCCTTGCCATCTTCTCCACCTCAGAAATCTGGTTTCCATCAAGAAATTCCAGAAAAAAGGACTAACTCCTGCCTGGAAGGGACTCTTTATCATCATCATCACCACTCCAACAGCACTCAAAGTTGACGGGATACTGATCTGAATGAATCACAATTGAGTCAAGAGAAAAAAGTCTTGGTTCCAATCCTTGTTTAACTGGAACCCTTGATTAACATCACCAGTTTGGCTGGTCCACTTATCCTCCTTGTCCTTGGTTTACTTATAAAGCCTTGTATATTCAATTGGTTAATCAATTCCATCAAACAATGAATCAATTCTGTAAAACTTATGCATGGAAAAACGTATTATAATTCCATACCCATGACTGATGAGTCAACAAATTGACTCATGTACAACTAAAGTGGGGGAATGAAATAGCTAATGAATATGTAAAATAATTGCAATGGCTTACTTTACATAAGTAACTCCATTTTGTTAAAGTCCTCCAACCTAGCTGTCTGCCTGACCTAAAAATGACTCCTCCCCCAAGTATGTACATGTTATTGTTGTAACGTTCCCATGACCACACACAGCCTTGTTCCTCTGAGTTGTTCACACTGACCGCTCTTGCTGATTATTTGAAAACTCCCTAGCCACAAATTCTGTGTAATCATATGCCTTATTAACTGAAATCCAAGAAACTCTTCCTTTTGTTTTTAGTTTCTTGTACCCTCACCCCTGGCTATGTAGCTCACTTGCAGATTTTGCCTTTATAAGCTTCTTGCTGATTCCACTCAGTGTTGAGAGCTTTCTTGGCATGAGCCTACCCTTGATTGCATGCTATTAAAGCATTCAAAATTCTAACCCGGTGTGCTGGCAATTCTTCTTTCTTGCAGTTTGGTTATAACTGTTTCTGAGATAAATCACCAAGTATTATAGATTCTAAAACCATCCCAGTTGCTGCAAAGTTCATAAATTTGTTCTTCTTTATGGCTGTTAATATTCCATTGTGTATATGTCGTGTTTTTAAAATCCAATCCACTTTCAATGGGCAGCACAGTTGATTCCATGTTTTTGCTATTGTAAATAGTGCTGCAATAAACATGTGTGTTCAGGTATCATTTTATACAATGATTTGAGTTCCTTCAGGTATATTCCAAAAAGGTACTGGATCTTATGGAAGATCAATGTCTAGTTATTTAGGAATTGTCACACTGTTTTACATAGAGGCTGAACTAATTTGCATTCCCATCAACAATGCAGAAGTGTTCCCTTTTCTTTGTATTCTCACCAACATCTGTTATTTTTTGTTCTATTAATGATGACCATTGTTACTGGAGCAAGGTGGTATCTCAGTGTAGTTTTGATTTGCATTTATCTGGTGATTAGTGAGGCTGAACATTTTTTCATGTGTCTGTTGGATGCTCGTACTTCTTTTGAGAAGTGTCTATTCATGTCTTTTGACTACTTTTTAATGGGACTGTTTATTTTTTTCCTATTTACCCATTTGAATTCCTTTTAGATTCTGGATATTAGACCTTTATCAGATATGAAGTTGGCAACTCTCTTTATGGTTTCTTTTGCTTTGCAGAAGCTTTTCAGTTTGATGAGATCTCACTTGTCTATCTTATCTCTTAAGACATGGACTTTTGAGATTTTGATTAGGTACTGGTTGCCTATTCCAATTTCCATAAGTGTATTTCATGCATTTTCTAATATTCTTAAGATTTGGGGTTTCACATTTAGGTTTTTGACTCATTTTGCAGTTGATTTTTGTGTATGATGATAGGTAGGGGTCCTGTTTCATTATTCTGCACATGGTCAGTCAGTTTTCCCAGCACCATTTACTGATTAGGTTCTCATCTCCCAACTAGCTGTTGTTGGAGGCTTTGTCAAAAATGAGCTGGTTGAGAAATTGAGGTTTTGCTTCTAGAATCTCTATCCTGTTCCCTTGGTCTATATGCCTGTTCTTGGACTAATACCAGGTTTTTTTTAAAAAGTTATTATTGTAGCCTTATAATAAAGTTTAAAGTCTGTAAGTGTGATACTTTCTCTCTTATTTCTTTTGCTAAGGACGGTTTTGACTATTCATGGTCATTCATTTTTCCATATGAATTTCTGTATTGTTGTTTCCAGTTCTGAGAAGAATGATGATGGTAATTTAATGGGTATAGTGTAGAATCTGTAGATTGCCTTTAATAGGCTGGACATCTTTTTTTTTTTGAGTTGGAGTCTCACTCTGTTGCCCAGACTGGAGTGCAATGGCCGCTCCCAGCCACTGCAGCCTCGACCTGCTGGGCTCCGGCGATCCTTCTGCCTCAGCCTTCCAAGTAGCTGGAACTGCAGGCACACGCTACCACGTTCGGCTAATTTTTTGATTTATTGTAGAGATAAGGTCTCACCAAGTTGCCCAGGCGGGTCTCAAACCCGCAGGCTCAGGCAATCCACTCACCTCAGCCTCCCAAGGTGGGGGATTACAGGCTGAGCCACCGAGCCTGGCTAGGCTGGACATCTTAACAATGTTGATTCTTCCTATCCATAAGCATGGAATATTTTTCCATTTATTTGTGTCATCTTTGACTTCTTTGAGCAGTGTTTTGTAGTTTTTGTTATAAAAATCTTTCACATCTGTGGTTAGAAAAATGCCAAGGTATTTCATTTTTCTGTATGACTATTGTGAATGGGATTATATTTTTTATTTGGTTCTCTACTGTTTGTTGTTGCTGTATAAGAATCGAACAGTTTTTTGCACATTTATTTTGTACCCTGGGAATTTATGAAAGTCGTTTATCAGTGCAAGGAGGTTTTTGATAGATTCTCTTGAATTTTCAAGGAGTAGTATCTATCATCAGGAAAGAGGGATAATTTGACTTCTTATTTTCTTGTTTGGATACCCCTGATTTCCCTCTCTTGTCTGGTTGCTTTAGTTAGGACTTCCAACACAATGTTGAACAGGAAGGGTGAGAGTGGGGAGCCTTGTCTTGTTCCAATTTTCAGAGAAAATGCTTTCAGTTTCTGTCTGTTTAACAATATGTTGACTCTGGGTTTATCATGGATGGCTCCTACTATTTTGAGGTATATTTTCTCTATATCTGGGTGTTCAAGGGTTATTATCAAGAAGAGATGCTGGATTTTAACAAAAGCTTTTTCTGCATCTAATGATATAATCATACAGTCCTTATTTTTACATTTGCTGATGTATTTGGTTACATTTATGATCTTGTGGATGTTGAACCAGCCCTGCATCCCAGGAGTGAAGCCTGCTTGGTTATGGTATATGATATTTGAAGTATGTTATTGCATCTGATTTGCTAGAATCTTGTTGAGTATTTTTGCAACTGTAGGTCATCAGGGATATTGACCTACAGTTCTCTTTCTTTGTTGGATCTTTACCCAGTTTGGGTATCATTGTGATGTTATCTTCATGAAATGACTTGAGGACAGTTGCATCTTTCTCAATTGCCTGGAATACTTGAAATATTGTTATCAGCTGCTCCTCATATGTTTTGTAGAATTCCACTGGAAATCTTTCTGGTCCAGGGTTTTTTGTTTTGTTTTGGTTTTGTAGGTAGCTTTCTTATGACAGAGTCAATTTCCAGGGTAGTTATTGGTCTATTTAGGATCTCAATTTCTTCTTGCTTCAACCTTGGGAAGTTGTGTGATGTCATTTTTATTGAGTTTGTTTCCATACAGGTGTGTCTCTAATATTCTTTTGTATTTCTTCAGGGTCAATAGTGACTTGATCTTTCACATTTCTGATAGTGTTTGTTTGGGATTTTTCTCTCTTTTTCTTGGTCATTCTGGCTAGAGGTCCATCAATCTTTTTATATCCTTTCAAAGAACCGGTTTTTGTTTAGTTGATTTTTTTCTATGGTACCTTTGTCTTCTATGTCCCATATTTGAGCTTTTATTTTGATGATCTGGATTCTTCTGTTGAAATTGGGGTTTTGCCTTTCCAGCTCCCTTTACTTGTTAGACTGTCACTCAACTTGTTCTCTTTCTATTTTCTTAATATCTATTCATAGATATAAAAATTCCCCTCTTAGTATTGTTTTCATGGCATCCCAAAGATTTTGGTAAGATGTTTCTTCATTTTTATTTGTGTTAACCCAGGAGTTGTTCAATATCATGCTGTCTAGTGTTTATGTGTTTGTAGGTTTGGGAGGAATTTTGTTGGTGGTGATATTTATTTCTACTGTGATCTGAGAAGATGCATGGCTGTATTTCAGTATTGTAAAATGTTTTATGCTTGATTTATTGCTAGGATGTTGTCAATCTTATAATACATTCCATGTGGTGATGAGAAGATTGTATATTCTTTGGTTGTTGGGTGGAGTGTTCTGTAGTATCTACTAAGTCCATTTGGTCAGGCATGAAGTTGAGGTTGCAGATCTCTGTTGATTTTTTTGTCTTGATGATCTATCTAAAGTTGTTAGTGTGGTATTTAAGTTCCTAGCTTATGATAATGTTGGAGTCAATATCTTTTTTTAGTTTGCTCTGTTGCTGCTTTATAAAAGCTGGTGTTCCTATGTGAGATGCATATATGTGTAGGATGGATATTTTTTGCTGATGATTCAAACCTTATATCATTATACAGTGTCCTTTTGTATCTTTTTTATTTTTTAATAGCTTAAAAGTTGATTTGGCTAATATTATGGTTATTAGTTATTATTTTTGCCTTCTTTTGTCATCCATTCACTGAAAATTTGTTTCCATCCTCTAACTTTGAGTCTGTTGGCATCCTTTGTGGTGAGATGAATTTCCTAGAAGCAGCAAATTACTAGGTCATGTGTTTTCATCCAGTTTGCCATTCCATGTATTTTCAGTGGCGCATTTCATCCATTTGGCTTCAGGCTGATTACTGAAATATGAGAGTTTGTCCTTGACATGATGCTCTTATAAGGCTTTTTTAAAATTTAGTTTTTGTGTTTATATATGTGTGTTTTCATTTTTTGTAGGTATACCATGTGTTCTGCTGTTTCTGTGTTTGCTTTGTAATCTTGTGAAGTATATGATCTTTCTTTTGTTTCTTTTTTCTTCTGTGCATAGCACCATTTTAAGCCTCTCCTATAGAGCTGGTCTCAAAGCAGCATATTCTCTTAAGGATTCAATATCTGGGAAGGATTTTAATTCTCTTTCACTGATGAAGCTTAACTTGGTTTGGTAGGGAATTCTTGGTTGAAATTGTTTATCTTTGAAAACATTAAAGATTGGAGTCTAATTGCTTCTGGCCAGTAGTTTTTCTGCAGATAAGTCTACAGCAATTCTTAATGGTCTCCCTTGGTAGGTAGTCTGATTTTTTCTCATACTGCCTTTAGGATTTTTTCTTTTATACCTACTTTGTGTAGACAAATTACTATGTGTCTATGTGTCTATGATGTCTTGCAGGGGTTCTCTGGATCTCTTGCTCTTAAATAGCCATCTCTCTGGCCAGATGAGGGAAGTTTTATTGCATGACCTTAGGTAATTTTTGCTCCAAATTTTCCATTTCTCTTTCTATTTTGGGTATTCCAATCAGACACAGGCTTGGTTTCTTGATGAAACTGCACATCTCTTGGAGAGTTTCCTCTTTCTTCTTAAGTTATCTATATTTTTAATAGACTTGGTTAATTCCTAATTTTGGTCTTCCAGTTATGAAATTCTTTCTTCTTCTTGGTCAATTCTGCTTTCCATGCTTGTCAGTTTGTCATTTAGTTATTGGATAGAGTTCTTTATTTCTGTTATTTCAAAGTATGCTTTCTTGAGCCTTTCTAGCTCAACTGAAATTTCATTTAATTTCAGTTCTTGCATTTCTCAATTTTTACTCATTTTATCCAGTGATTCTCTGATCTCTATAAGTACTTTCTGTGTACTGTCATTCTGGGAGACTGTTTATGCCTCAGTAGCTGCTCTTTCTAAAAATGACTCTTTACTGGGACTCTAATGGTTACCAGCACCTTTTTTTCTTCACTTGTAGCAGTTCTCTTATCTTTCTCTTTAATTCTGTTGCTCTGTGAAAAATAGAGAAGCAGTCACATCTGGTATCTGCTCTACATTTTATCATTTCTCATATCAGGCTCTGGGTTTTTTCTATTATGAAGTAGGGCTGAGAGTGGGGCATTGTGCTGTCTCTTTACAGTTTTGTACACTTGTCAGGGGGTGAGAGGGACAAAGATTCTGCACCTATTGGTAGGTCATAATGTTTGCTATCTGGTGAATGGGCCAGCTGGGACTTGCTCTTCATCTCTGCACAATATGACCTTACAGTGGGTATGTTTGCAAAGTCCCTGAGCGTACGACAGTGTATAAGAGGGAAAAGCGAGAAAAAAGAGAAAAGAGGAGAAAGAGAGAAAAAGAGGAAAGAAAAATAGAAAAAGGAAGAGAGGAAGAAAAAACAACAACAAAAGAAAGAACAAAGAATGAGCAACAGAAGAAGGAAAAAAAAGAGAAAACCAACTAACAAACACAGCAACCAAATGAGATAATCAAACAAATGAACCAATACCCTCCCAAAACAAAAACAAAAACAAAGAAAAATGTTGAAATGGGGTTCCCAGCTTTAGTATGTCTCTTTGAAAGGGGGACTCCCTCTTGTGATAGGTTCTGTGACTGCAGAGGTGTTACTCAGGGTTGTCTATTCACTGCTGGGGCTTAAGATGTTTGAATCTTTGTCTCCATCTGCCTAAAATTGGTAGCCGTGAATGCGCATGTGAGAGAAACAGGCTGAAAAACTCGTCACAGCATATCTCGGGATCTCACCCTCTTCCTTCCTCTCCCAGATTTGTCACAATTTCCAGTGCATCCAGTTCATGGCAGGGGAATGGGGTCTCCTGTCTATGCTTGGCCCTCCCGATCTCTTTACTTGTTGCTATGGGCAGGGGGGAATCTGTTAAGCACTTCACCAGCCTCCTTTCAGGCAGTTCTGCTGTCTGCATCTATCACCCACCAGCTGCTCAGCATGAAGAGAAAAAGGGGAAGAAAAATAGGAAAAGAAAATTAGTCTTTCATAATTGAGTTTATTGGTTGTGTTGAAGATCAGTACAGAGACATTTCAATTTGTACACAGTTCTTAACATACATACCGAAAATAAAAAATATATATATGTATTGTTATTTTTGAACAGTTATTCCAGTGACTTTTCAGCTTAAAATTGGTGGCAAATTTTCCTTAAAAGGATATCTAGTACCAGTATATTCAAGTGTTGATAAGCTGTTACATACATCCCACCAAGTCACAATTTATAATATACACAACATACTCAATTTTTCAATTTTCACTACACATTAATGAAGTTATTAGAAAAACAGGACTACTATAACCAAAGATGTTACAGAGTACACACAATTCTGACAGGGAAAGTCATGATCAAGGAGTGGTTTTTTTTGGGAGGGGAAACAATTCTCCTGGAAAACAACATGAGAATAGAATTTTAAATGTTCAAGACATTAAATGCAGGAGTGTGATCCATATTGCCACTTAGTATACTTTGCATTCTAGGATATAAAAACTAACCCTCCCTCCATCTATGAAATGTTAAGTTGACATCCAAGACAGTCAAAGCCTCCTGTAATTCAATATCCTACACAATTTTCTGGTTGTACCAAAAAATAAACAATCAGTGAATGATTTCACCTCTTAGGGAAAAAAAAACATTTACACTTTAAAAATGGGATGAGGTGGGATTTCCTCCTTCTTAAAAACGTTTCTACAGCTACAAAAAGCTTGCATTTACTAAATAGTTGATAAAAATATTCCTCTGGATTATATAAGAAGGGAGACAGGGATCACTGATAAGGCATGGGATATTATTCAAACTTGACTTCTTTTTCTCCTGCTTCATCAGAGACTCATTCTCCTTAGTTTTAGTTTCTCCATTTTCTGCAGGTAACTCTTCTTTAGTTTCTTGGTTAGCCACTTTAGCCTGCTTTCCCTTTGCTCCCTTATTCCCTTTTGCTTGCATTTTTTTATCTGAAAATTTATCCTTTCCCACCGCCTTTTTTGACTTTGCTTCCACTCTGGCAGGAGCAGGTTTAGCGGACAACTGCACCGATCTCCTCTTGGGTTCCTCCTTCACCACCCTCTCAGGGGAGTTGACCTTTTTGGGCATCTTGGCAGCAGGCAAAACCGACTGGGGTACCACATCTGATATTATCCATCCACAGTTGGGCACTGGGGATAATGTTATCTGAGGTCGCAGAGAGCAGTCCCAGCACAACACAGAGATAACACCTAGTCTCAAGATGCAATTCAGCTGTTCTGCAGAGGCTGTGCTGAAGCACATCTCTGCCCAGGCATTGGAGAGTCTGGTCAGTTCTCTGATGGCTGCTGTTCCTGTCACCAATAGGGTTGATAGCTCCCTCTCCAGCAGTCTCCACAGTCTCCAGATCTCTGGACTAGGTGGCAAGTCTCTGGAGCACAGTCCAGGCTCAGAGTGGCTTCTCCTCATTGTTTCCTTGGGACTCTATCCCAGGTTCCCTTCTGTACTCTCTCTGCAGCCCTTGCTGCCAGCATTCAGCCTGGCACTGTGGGGTTAGTGCTAGCAATCACTCCAGTCATTCTTCCCAGGAAAAGCTCTACTGATTTTAGAAAATGGCACTCAGCTTCCGCACTTCGGGAAGCACTTGGTTCTAAGCAGAGCAGTTGGGGCACCAGCAGCTTCACCAGGAGGGCCCTGGCCATTTGCTCTCCAGCCTCCACTTAATCCCATTTGAGTCCTACTCACACGTGGAAACATATGCAGGGCTGGGCAGTAGTAGCCCAAGTCTGTAATCTCAGCACTTTGGGAGACTGAGGTGAGGGAATTGCCTGAGTCCAAGAGTTCAAGAATAGCCTGGACACCTTGGTGAGACCTCATCTCTACAACAAATAAAAAAAAATGGTACATGTCTGTGGTTCCAGTTACTTGGAGGGTTGAGGTGGCAGGATTGCCTGAGCCCAATAGGTCAATGCTGGGTTGGCTGTGAGCATGCCACTGCACTCCAACCTGGGTGACAGAGTGAGACTCCAACTCAAACAAACAAAAAGAAACACATGCAGAATTGTCCATACAATCACTCGTGACCTGAGCAGTCTGACTGGCTATGCTGCCATCTTTCTGGAAATCCTAAATAGCACTTTCCTAGAGCACTAGTCTGCAGGCAAGACAGGCACTGCTGCAGGCAAATTTAGCTTGGTTGAAAGCAAGGCCCACATTTTTCTGAAAATTAGCAAGTCAGTTACATTGTATCCTTGCACAAGCTCCAAGATAATATATATACTCTAAAGAGAGGAATTCTTTGTAGAGTTGCATGGGTCCCCATTCAACTAAATTGTATCTTTATGGATAAGATGGGTATGTGACACACAAGTAAAAATAAGTAAGACATGAAAAAAGTTGTTTGAACCAAAGAAGAATGTGGTTAAATATGCTAAATGTTGCATCCATTCCATATTGAGGAATAATTAGAAGATTATCTCTTTTGCATCTTTTAGTTTATATCATATATCTGATATATGTGCTCATATTTAGTTATATATAGTTTTAATTTATTGTTTATAATCCCTATCAGATTTTTCATTCTTGTGTGTATGGAAAGAGAATTGAGACATCACTATTAACCCCCATTAAGATTCTAGAGACCCAGATAATAAGGCATTCACTACTATATTACTACTAAATAAATCTAAAAAGCTCCTTTTAGTCTGAATAAGCCACATGTTACACCAGTGATTTTTGACTATGCAATATTTTCTTTCCCAGGGGCCATGTAGAAATATCTGGAGAGAGTTTCTGTTGTCATAACTGGACGTGTGCTACTGGCATCAAAATGGCAGAGGCCAGAAACGTTAGTAAGTGTCTTAGATTACGCAGGGCAGTCCCTAAAACAAAAAATTATCTATTCTAAAATGTCAGTGATACTGCTGCCAATTAACCCCGGATTATAGTTTCATATATGTCTTTCTAGTTTCCTTTCGAATAACCATGTGAGATGATAAGATTGGGGACTATATTCTTTGTTTTGTATATTGATTGATTGAGATGCAGACAGGTTTATAAACTTATAGAAAGTCATACAACTAGGTAGTGGCAAAATCAGTGGCTTTTATCAGAGAATTAGGCATCTCTCAGCATGCCACTCAATGCATTCACTCAACCGTAGATTGTGAATGCTAAAGAGAATTGCACAAAGTATATTTTATACTAGCAATTTAAATATATATACATATATATGTATATATATACTTGCCTGTGTAGAAAATTCAAAGGAATCAATAAACAGACAAATTTAAGTGATGACAGCATAATGGCAGGTTACAAAGTGAATATGTTAAATTTAATTACTTTCCTATATATCACTAAGTAACAATTGAAATTTGAAATTAAAAACACATCACCTATATATGATAAATAAATAAACATCACCTATATATGATAAATAAATAAAATATATATAAATATATATTTTTTCATAATTATAGAGGCTGAGAAATCCCATAATCGACAGCCAGCAATCTGAAGACACAGCAGAACTGATGATATAATTCAAGTTCAAGTTTGAGAGGCAAGAGAGCTGTTTGGGTAAATTCCAGTTCTGCTTCAAAGCCTGAGAATCAGGAAAGCAGATGGTATAGTCTCAGTCCAAGGGCAAGAGAACAATGTCCCAGCTCAATTTCTCAGTCAGGCAGACAGAGAGTGAGTCCTTTGTCTTTTGTTCCATTCAGGTTCTTAGTGGCTTGGATAATGCCCATTCACATCAGTCTAACAATTTAAATGCTAGTCTCATCTAGAAATCCCCTCACAGATACTTTCAAAAATAATGTTTAATCAAATATCTGGATATTCCATGGCTTGGGCAAATTGATACATACAATTAAACATCACATTGCTCCTAGGTATTTCAACTGATTTGCAGATGTCTCATATAAAATAGAAAAAGTGGAGAAAGAATACCTCATTCATATTCAAAATATAAAAATGAGTCTAATTATGTGACATACTTCAGCATGTCAACTGGTAAAGATGGGACATAGTGGCCTAGTAGATGCCTACTGTAAGAGGACATAATTTTAGAACTAAAGACCTTGGACTCATATCCATGCTTAAGTAGCTGGAGTAAATTTGTAATTCTGAGTACATATCCTGCAGATGATGTCACTTCTCATGATCCAGTTATTCTAGAATTCATGATATATCCTGGAGACAATGACTATATGTGAAATAATAGAACTTAACCACTACACATGACACTTGTGTCAGGGCAGTTTTCTGTGAGTCATTAATGACCCACTATGAAACTGAGAGAAAGATTATTATTTCTCAGGAATCATAGAGGTCTGGTCAATTCAGGCAATTTTGATGAGGATAAATAGGGATTAGAGTTTGGTGGGTAATATAGTCCATCTAACCTTATTATGATAGGACTGCCAGAATTCTACATGGACTTCTGCATTTTAATACAGATCACAACTAAGTGGCAGTATTACAAAGAATTTTAGCTGTGAAGAAAAAAATCTAGAGACTGGTATTTGAAGAACTCTGACTCAAGGTCTTCCATTTTCTACTAGTCTTTCAGTGGTCCTACTTGATTTACAATAAATAATTCCTAGATAAACTTACATAAAATTGAAGTATCTAAAAACAGGAACCCTAATTTGAAAGGTGAATGCTTGAAAAAAGTCACAATAATATGAGTACTGAGAAAAATAAGACCTTACATTGTAGTCACAGAATGATAAGGTCAAGATGTTTACATTACACTCAGAAACTCAGTCTACAATGCATTTTTTCTAAAACAATTTATCTGCTGTTAGTAGTCTTTTGAAATCACATTGTACATTTTAATGTCATTAGAAATGAAAGAATTGCTGTGACTTTAATGTGAAACAAACAAACAAAAAAGGAGCAAGAAAAAGAGAAAGCTACCAAGGTAAGAGAGTTTCACTGGTGAATTCTCTCAAATATTGTAGAAAGAAATGATAATGGTTATGTGCAAACTTTTCCAAAAATTAAAAGCAGAGGAAATCATTTTAAACTAAAAATGCAAGACCAGAATTACCATAATATCAAAACCAGACAGCTATTGCAAGAAAGTAAATTTATGAAACAATATCTCTCATAAGTATAACCCTCAACAAAATACTAGCAAATTGAATTAAACTATAAAATAATTATAAATTAAACTTAAATGAAGCTTATGCCAGGTAGCAATGCTAGTTCAGCATTCAAAAACCAGTTAAAATACAACACCTTACTATCAGGCTAAGGAAGAAAAATAATGATCATGTTAACAAATGCAGAAAAGACATTTAACAAAATATAACACACATTCATACCAAACATTCTCAGCAAACTAAAGACAATGGAAAACTTTTTCACAGTGATAAAGAACATCTACAAAAAGCCAACTGCTAATATCATACTTAATGCAAAATAAACTAGAAGTTTTTTCTCTAAAATCCACATCAAGGAAAGGATGTTCTATATCACAACTCACATTCAACATCATAATCAAAGCCCTAGCTAATTAAATACAACACACGAAAGGAAATAAAGACATAATGATTGGGATAAACAATGAATACTTATTCTCAAATAATATGCTTGCCTTTGTAGAAAATTCAAAAAAATCAACATATAAATATACCAAAAAATCCTGTTACTACTAAGTGATTGGAAAATAATTGCAGGAGACAGACTTAACATGTTAAATTTAATTACTTTCCTATATATCACCAATTACGAATTGAAATTTGAAATTGAAAACCCACTATCATCACTCCCGTTTAGCAAAGTACTGAAAGTCTTAGACAGAGAAATCAGGCAGAAAAAAGAAATTAGAGGTTTCCAAATAGGAAACAAGGAAATTAAATATCTCTCTTTGCAGATGATATAAATCTATACCTAGAAAACCCTATAGATTCTGTCAAAAAAGACTCCTAGCATTGATAAATGACTTCAGTAAAGTCTCAGGTTACAAAATCTATGCGCAAAAATTGGTTGTGTGTGTGTGTGTGTGTGTGTGTGTGTGTGTGTGTGTGTGTTTGTCTGTTTGTTTGTTTTGAGTCAGAGTCTCACTCTTGCCCAGGCTAGAGTGCAGTGGTAGACTCACAGCCACCACAGCCTCGACCTACTGGGCTCAGGCAATCCTTCCACCTCAGCCTTCCAAGTAGCCAGAACTACAGGTGCACGCTACCATTCCCGGCTAATTTTTTTGATTTATTGTAGAGATGAGGTCTCACCAAGTTGCCCAGGTGGGTCTCGAATCCGTGGACTCAGGCAATCCACTCGCCTTGGCCTCCCAAAATGCTGGGATTACAGGCTGAGCCACGGAGCCCAGCTGGTTGTGTTTTATACACTAAAAACAAGCTAGCTGGGAACCAAATCAAGAAAATGATACCATTCACAATAGCTGCAAAAATAAATCCACAAAAAATAAACTACCTCAGTATTCCTGTAACCAAAGAGATAAAATATGTTTTACAATGAGAATTGCAAAATACAGCTCAGAGAAATCAAAGACAACACAAACAAATGGAAGAATATCTCATGCTCATGGATTGGAGAAATCAATATCATTAAGCTGTCTATACTAACCAAAGCAATCTACAGATTCAACACAATTACTATAAAACTGTCAACAATATTTTTCACAGACCTGGAAAGACAATACTTAAATTCATTTGGGAACAAAAAAGAACCCAAATAGCTAAAGCAATCTTCAACAAAAGAGCAAAGCTGGTGGCGTTACATTCCTAGACTTCAAACTTAATTACAAAGCTACAGTAACACAAACAGCATGATACTAGTACAAAAATAGTCACATAAACCAATGCAGCAGGACAGAGAAACTGGAAATAAAAGCACAGACCTTCAAACAACTAATCTTTGACAAAACTGATGAAAACAAACGTTGATGAAAGGAAATCCTATTTAGCAAATGGTGCTGGGGAATTTGGCTAACCACATACAGAATAATAAAACTGAACCTACTTACCATCATATAGAAAAATTAACTCAAAATACCAAGGGTTTAAATGTGAAACCTTGAACTATAAAATTCTTGGAAGAAAACCTCTAGAACAACCTCTTAGACATCAACGTAGTAAATGAATTTATGGCCAGGTCCTCAAAAGCAAATGCAGTGAAAACTAAAATTGACAGATGGGATTTTATCAAGCTAAAAAGTTTCTGCACAGCAAAATAACTCATTGAGAGAATAGACAGTACACAGAATGGGGAAAAAATATTTCAAACTATGCATCTGACAAAGATCTAACATCCAGAATCTGTAAAGAACTATGGTGAATCAAGAGGAAAACAAAAACAAATAACCCCATTAAAAATGATCAAAGAGCCTGAAGATACATCTCTCAAAAGAAGACATACAAGCAGCCAAAAAGCACATGAACAAAATCAGTAATCATCAAAGAAAGACAAATCAAAACAACAATGAGATACCATCTCACACTGGTCAGGATGTCTATTATTAAAAAGCAACAGGTGAGGTTTCAGCTGTAGAGGAAATAAAATGCTTGTACACTATTGGTGGAAATGTAACCTCTGTGGAAAGCAGTTTGGAGATTTCTCAAAGAACTAAAACTGTGGCTACCATTCAACTCACCAACTCCACTTCTGGAAATATGCCCAAAGGAACACAAATTGTTCTAACAAAAAGACACCTGCCATTATGTGCTTGCTGCATCTCTATTCACAATAGAAAAAACATGGAACCAGTCCAAATGTCTATCAAAGGTGGACTGGATGAAGAAAATGTGGTTCATATGCATTATGAATACTATGCAACCCTAAAGAAGAAGAAAATTATGTCTTTTTCACCAACATGAATGCAGCTAGAGACCACCATCCTAAGTGAATTAATGCAGAAACATAAAACTGAATACCAGCTATTTTCATTCATAAATGGACACTAAACATTGGGCATAAACTGGCACAAGGATGGGAACAACAGACACTGGATACTTCTAATGGAGGGAGAGAAGAAGGGGGAAAAGGGATAGGAAACTCTAATTGGGTAACATACTCAGTACTGAGGAGAGAGGGCTCATCACCTAAATCTCATGTTCATACAATATACTTATGCAACAAATTCTCACATGTACCCCATTATTCTAAAATAAAAAATATAAAATTAAAAAACACACAACACCATTTATATAAATACCACAAATTTAAAACCTGTGTATAGATTCACAATACATACAGGATCTATATGAGGAAAAAAATTGCAAAACTTTGACAAAAAATAAATATATAAATAAATGTGAAATTATTCCATGTCATGGATAGGAAAATTCAATATTTATCTTAAGTACTGATATGTATTGCGATCAGTTGAGATCCATGAACATCTTAAATACTGGTAAGATGTCACTTTTTTAATCTGTAGACTCAATGCAATGCAATGCCAATCAAACTAAATTTAATCAATTATTTTGTGGATATCAACAAATTTATTCTAAAATTATGGGAAAGGCAAAAGATCTAAAATGGAACGCATAATATTTAGGAAAAGGACAAAGTCAAAAGATTGACACTATCTGACTTTAGGGTTTACTATAAAACTACAGTAACCAAGGAATGTTGTACCAGTAAAAGAATATATAAATAGATTAATGGTATAAAATTAAGAGCCCAGAAATAGCAGAAATAGAGTCAACCAACCTTACACTTGTCACAAAAATTAACCCCAAATGGGTCATAGGCCCAAATGCAAAATGCAAAACTGTAAAAATTCTAATAAATAGCATATGAGAAAATCTAAGTGACCTTGAGTTTCATATTGACTTTTTAAAATACAGTCCCAAAAACCGCAATCCATGAATGAATATTAACAAATTGATAACCAGGACTTCATTAAATTTTAAAAAATGCCTGCAAAAGATATTGTTAAGGGAATTGTTAAGGCAAGCTACAAACTGAAAGAAAATATTTGCAAAACAAATATCTGATAAAAGACGTGTAGCCAAAATATACAAATAACTCTTAAACCTCAACAATAAAGTGTAAATGTTAAATTTTTAAAATAGGCAAAAGACCTGAACTGACACCTCACCAAAGAAGATGTACAGAAGGGAAACAAGCATAAAAATGATGCTCAACATCATATGCCATTCAGGAATTACAAATTAAAACAACAATAAAATGCAACTACACATCTATTAGAAGGGCTAAAATTGAAAAGGCTGAGAACACCAAATGCTAAGGAGCATATGGAACAAAAGGTGTTGTTATTCATTGATAGTGGAAATGCAAAATACACAACCACATTGGAAGACAGTTTGGCAGCTACTTACAAAGCTACACATAGTCATGACTTCAAGTTCGGTATTCACACTTGTAGTATTTACCCAAGTAAGTTGAATATGTTCATATAAAAACCTGAACACAGATGTTTATAGTAGTTTTAGTCATAATTGCCCCAAACTGGAAGCAGCCAAGATGTTTCCCAATATGTGAATGGATAAACAAACTTTGGTATAGTCATACAGTGGAATTGTATTCAGGGATTGAAACACATGAACTACCAAGACATAAAAGACTGAAGGAAAAACTTTCAGTGCACATTACTAAGCAAAAAAATCCAGCCAAAAATGATTAAAGAGGCTACATACCATATGATTATATTTATACAGCATTCTGGTAAAGACAAAGTTACACAGTGGTTGCTAGGGGTTTGAGGTCATTCTGTGCTTTTCACAGTTATATTGGTTTTGTGAAATACAAGATGTGATGCATCCACTATACAGTACCACACACAGTAGTTATGCCATCCTAAAAATCTCCTATTTTTTATCTGTTCATTTCTGTCTTCCTTCCCCAAAACCCTTAGCAGCCACTGTTGCTATAGTCTCTAGTTAATAATTGTGTATCAATACTGGTTCATCAATTCCAACAAATCAACAAATGCCCCAAACAAGATATTAATAATAGGGGAAACTATGGCTGAAAAGAGGAAGGAAAGGTAGTGTATGGGAGCTCTCCATATATTTGGCTTAATTTTCTTACGAACTTAAAACTACACTTGGAGGTTTCAGTAAGATGGCGATGGCATAGGTGGACTTGTGAGATTCTCCAAACGTGAGTTCCCAAAAAGATTCTTATTTTTCTTCTCCCACCCCCTGCCCCACCGCCAGCCGCACTGGTTCAAGGCCTGGAGAACTTCAGTCCCACGCAGGGCCGGATATTGAAGCCCCCAACTGCTGCTGCTCCACTGTATATAATTCCCACCCACATGAGAGTCTTGGGTCTCGGTTCCCTCCCTGGTTACATCGTCTCGCCCAGGACCCAGCACCAAGCCGCCGGTCACCCAGGGAGGCTCTGGGTGCCTGCCTCTCAGAGATACTGGTCAGATTTCTGGCTGAAGTACCCTGTGAGGGGCCCAGGGCCATCCTCACTGCTCACTGTCTGCCCTTTGGAGCTTTGGAGCACTGGAACTCTGGGCCCACCCTGGCTGAGGCACTCAGTGCACTACCCCATGCTTTTGTAAGAGAACAGCATATCTTAAGGAGGTGCTGATCGGAGGCTCTCAGCTCCAGAGGAGGAAACTCCCAAGCCCCTCCTTCACCCCAGCCTGCTGGTGGCACCCCGGATCCAGCCCCCAGCTGTGCAGCTAATACCTGGTGCCTCCAACAATACCACAGTCCACCACAGTGGATCAAAGAGGGACCCAGACGAGTGGAGAGAAGAGATCCACAAAAGTGAAACTGCCATCTCAGTTATTCTCCAGGCAGAGATTTGCATTGCCCCACCCATCTTCCACCAGCCTCCACCTCAGTTCCTAAGGTAACATCGCTAAACAGGAGACAAAGCCCCTCCCCTACACCAAATCAGACAAAGGCAACTAAGCAACTCAGACCTCCAAGGCAGCAAGCTAAAAAAAAAACAAAAACACCCAAACTGCGAGTAAATCTAGCAGCCTGCAACAAAAACAGAGGGGAAAGCCTGGAGATCAGAGCTGAAGAGATCTTAGACACTTAGGAAAGATTCCAGAGCTAGTCTGATCTCTTATTTTGACTTTTGATTTTATCATTTTGTCTGTTTGTTTTGCTCACTTTTGTTTCCCTTCTGACTTAGAGTATCTGTTTCATGATTTTATTGGTCTGTCTCTGTGTAGCTACCAGTATTCTTTAGGGAATTTTTCTTGCGTGTTTTTTTCACTTCTCTCTGGCCTTGTGTCTCTTTTTCACCTGTTAGTTTGTATGTATGTATGTTTTCCCTCTAACTCTTCTTTCTTTCTAACTTCCTATTGATCCCCCCTTCCTCCATTATCTTCCTCTTTTATATCTCTTTTTGATCCAGGGACCAAACCAACATCCTGCTGCAGAGACAGATTGTAAGGCAGTGGGAAATAGGTTCCAGTGTGCTCATACTCCTGTTGGTGGATGCTAGAATCAGCATATAGATCCTGAATCATAGCTTACCCCTCAAATAAACCTCAAAACTGCAAAAAGTACAGCCTGCAGCCCACACTCAAACCTCAAAAGTAAACAAAGCCAGAGGACCCTCAAAAGGAAGAACAGGAGATTGTACAAGTGAAACAAAAGCAACCCCACCTTCCCTGAAAAACAGAATTTAAAGAAGGGGAGGGAAAGGGGGAGAGAGAGAAAAATCTACACAAATGAAGAAAAACCAAAAGAAGAATACGAGTCTCCCCCAAATGCCAGGAGGGCAGACACTGAGAAAACTGACTTCACAATGCAAACAATCAAGAGCCCCCAGAATGACTGGTCTCAAACTACAAACCTAGATATCAAGACATTAATGGAGCAATTAAAACAAACTGAGGAGACACAAGAAGAAACTAGAAAGGAGCTAATATCTGAGATAACAGTGATAAAGAATACTATGAATGAAATAAATAACAAACTGATAAGCACGGAAAGCAGAATTACCAAAGCAGAAGAAAGAATCTCAGAGCTTGAGGACCAAAATATAGAACTAACCCAAACCCTTAAAAACTCAGAAACTAAGCTCAAAAAGACAGAACGAAACCTTCAAGAGATGAGCGGTTACTTCAAGAGACCAAACCTGAGTAATTGGCCTTCCTGAAGCAGAAAGAGAGACAGAGACCACACTGAAACAAACTTTCCATGAGATCATTCAAGAAAACTTCCCTTATCTAATCAGTGATGCAAAAATTCAAACACAAGAGATTCAGAGAACCCCTGCAAGACAACAAATGAAAACACAAACTCTTAGACACATAATAATTTGCCTAAACAAAGTAGGCATAAAAGAAAAAATCCTAAAGGCAGCAAGAGAAAAAGGCCAGATCACCTACCATGGAAGACTAATTAGTATAGCAGCAGATTTATCTACAGAAAGCCTGAAGGCTAGGAGAGCTTGGAGCCCTATCTTCAAAGTTCTAAAAGATAAACAATTTCAACCAAGTCAAGTTAAGCTTCATCAGCGAGGGAGAATTGAAATCTTTCCCAGATAACCAATCCCTTAGAACTTACAATGCCACCAAACCACCTCTACCTGAAACACTTAAGAAAGTATAAACACAGAAGAAAAGGAAAAAAGAACAACATTCTTCACAATAGTACAGGAAAAAGAATAAAATACACATGAACCAACCCCAAACCAAAAGAAAGACAAAAAACCAAGTGGAAGAACAACAACTCTATAAGAACTCTATGATAGGGATGAACTCTCACATTTCAATAATTAGCCTGTATGTGAATGGACTAAGCACACCACTGAAAAGACATAGAATGGCAAAATGAATAAAATATCATGAGGCAACAATATACTGCCTTTAAAAGACCCAATTCACTAGAAAGGACATACACAGACTCAAAGTAAGAGGATGGGAAACAAATTTTCAGGCGAATTGAACACAAAAGAAAGGAGGAGTCACAATCCTAATTTCAGACAAAATACCATTTAAGCTCTCAAAAATTAGAAAAGGTACAAAGGGCCACTACATAATGATAAAAGGTTCATTCCACCAACAAGAAATATCTATCCTAAACATATATGCACCCAACATAGGTGCACCAACTTTCATAAAGCAACTTCTAGGAAAACTAAAGAAAGATATGGACTTTAACACCATCAAAACTGGGGACTTTAATACCCCACTCACAACCCTAGACAGATCATCAGGACAAAAAATCAGCGATGAGATCTGGAACCTCAATGTGACTCTTGACCAAATGGACTTAATTGATACCTACAGAACACACCATCCAAAGACCACAGAATACACATTCTACTCATCACGTATGGAATGTATTCTAAGATCAACCAAATACTTGGCAATTAATCAAGCGTAAGCAAATTTAAATAGGCGAGAAATTTTGCTATGCACCTTCTCAGACCACAGTGGAATAAAAATAAACATTAACACCAACAAGGTCCCCCAAAATCCCAGAACCACATGGATACTAAACAGCATGATGCTAAACAACTCCTGGGTCAATGATGAAATGAAAACAGAGATCAAAAGATACCTGGAAACAAATGAAAATGAAGAAACATCTTACCAAAATCTCTGGGACACCATGAAAGCTGTAGTAAGAGGGAAATTTATATCCCTACAAATGCACATGAAGAAAATGGAAGGAGCACAAATTGACAGCCTAACAAACCACCTAAGGAAGCTGGAAAAGCAAGATGACAAAAACCCTCATTTCAGCAGAAGAATCCAGATCACCAAAATAAAAGCCCAAATCCAGGACATAGAAGATACAAAGATAATACAAAAAAATCAATGAAACAAAAAGCGGGTTCTTTGAAAAGATAAACATGATAGATGGTCCCCTAGGTAGACTGAACAAGAAAAAAAGAGAAAAAAACCAAAAAAGCACAATCAGATACACAAAAGATGAAGTCGTGTCTGACCCTGAAGAAATACAAAAGATCATTAGAGACTACGACATACACTTGTATGGAAACAAACTTCAAAACCTTAAGGAAATGTAGGACTTTCTGACATCACACAACACACCTAGGTTGGAACAAGTAGAAATTGAGAACCTAAATAGACCAATAACAATCATAGAAATTGACTACGTAATAAGAAAACTACCTACCAAAAAAAGTCCTGGTCCAGATGGCTTTCCAGTAGAATTCTACATGATATTTAAGGAGGAGTTGATACCAATCCTACTGAAGGTATTCCAGGTGATTGAAAAAGATGAAACTCTCCCCAAATCATTTTATGAAGCTAACATCACATTGATACACAAGCCAGGCAAAGATTCAACAAAGAAAGAGAACTACAGGCCAATATCTTTGATGAACATAGATGCTAAAATTCTCAACAAGATTCTAGCAAACCATATTCAACAACACCTCTCAAAAATCACCCATCATGACCAAGTAGACTTCATACCTGGGATGCAAGGCTGGTTCAACATTCGTAAAACCATAAATGTAATTAAATACATCAGCAGATGTCAAAACAAAAACCACATGTTTATATCATTAGATACAGAAAAAGCTTTTGTTAAAATCCAGCACCCTTCTTGATTAAAACCCTTGAACATCTAGGCATACAGGGAACATACCTCAAAATAGTAAAAGCCATCTATGAGAAACCCACAACCAGCATACTCCTAAATGGAACCATTTTCCCTAAAAACTGGAACAAGATAAGGATGCCCACTCTCACCCCTCCTGTTCAATATAGTATTGGAAGTCCTGGCTAGAGCAATCAGAGAACAGAAGGCAATCAGGGGTATCCAAATAGGAAAAGAGGAAGTCCAGTTATGTCACTTTGCAGATGACATGGTTGTGTACCTTGAAAACCCAAGAGAATCTGTTAAAAACCTCCTTATACTGATAAAGGCCTTTGGCAAAGTCTCAGGATATAAAATAAATGTGCAAAAGACAATCACATTTTCTTTACACCAATAATAAACAAACAGAAACTCAAATAAAAACCACAATTCCATTCACAATAGCCACACAAAAAAAATGAAATACCTTGGCACCTTCCAAACCAGAGACGTGAAAGACCTTTACAATGAAAACTATAAAACACTGCTCAAAGAAATCAAAGATGGCACAAACAAGTGGAAAAATATCCCATGGTCAGGGATTGGATGAATCAATATTGTGAAGATGTCCATCTTACCTAGGGCAATCTACAGATTCAATGCAATACCCATCAAATTACCAGCTACATTCTTCTCAGACCTAGAAAAAAAAAAACAGGAATTCATATGGAAACACAAAAGATCAAGAATAGCCAGAACAATCCTCAGCAAAAAAAAAAACAACAACAACAATAAAAACCAAAGCAGGTGGTATCACATTACCAGATTTCAAACTTTACTATAAAGCTACAATCAACAAAACAGCTTGGTATTGGTATAGAAACAGGCATATAGATCAATGGAATAGAATTGAGATTCCAGAAGCAAAACCTCAATTTCTCAACCAACTCATCTTCAACAAAGCCTCCACCACCTACCACTGGGGAGAGGAGAACCTATTCAGTAAATGGTGCTAGGAAAACTGGCTGACCACATGCAGAAGATTGAAACAGGACCCCTATCTATCCCCATACACAAAAATTGACTCCAAATGGATCAGAGACCTAAATGTAAAACCTCAAACCATAAAAACCTTAGAAAATGAAAGACATACCCTCATGGAAATCGTAACTGGCATCCACTTCCTGAACAAAACCTGAAACCCACAGGTCATAAGAGAGAAGTTAGACAAGTGGGACATCATTAAACTGACAAGCTTCTGCAAAGCCAAAGAAACTATCAAGAGAGCAAGGGGACTACCTACAGACTGGAAAAACGTATTTGCCAACACCAGGTCTGACAAAGGCTTAACATCTTGGATCTACAAGGAACTCAAACGTGCTGAAAAGAAAAAAACAAACAACCCCATTATAAAATGGGCAAAAGATAAGAACAGACACTTCACAAAGGAAGACATCCGAGCAAACAACAGACACATGAAGAAATGTTCAACGTCACTAATCATCAGGGAGATGCAAATCAAAACCACACTGAGATACCACCTAACTCCAGTCAGAATGGCAATTATCAATAACTCAAAAAATAACAGTTGCTGGAGAGGGTGTGGTGAAAAGGGAAAACTTCTACACTGTTGGTGGGAGTGTAAACTAGTGCAATCTCTGTGGAAAGCAGTGTGGCGATTCCTAAAAGCTCTAAATATCAACCTCCCATATGACCCTGCAATCCCTCTACTGGGAATATACCTGAAGAACTGAAATCACTTTATCAAAAAGATACCCGTACACGTATGTTTATCACAGCATTGTTCACAATAGCAAGAACCTGGAATCAACCATGCTGTCCATCAAAAGAGGACTGGATTAAAAAAAATGTGGTACATATACATGATGGAATACTATGCAGCCATAAAAAGAACAAAATCATGAATTTCGCAGCAACCTGGATGGAACTAGAGTCTATAATACTGAGTGACCTCTCACAGAAACAAAGATCTGAGTATCACATGTTCTTACTCATATAGTAGACCTTGAACATCCAATGTAATACTATAAGAAAATGACTGACAGTAGTGGGAAACTATGGTCGGGGTAGGGAGATGGGATTAACAGTAGTAAATATCTGTCCGGGGATAGAGAGACACCTCTTATCAACAAGGGTGCCTGAATGAAGCATATTTGTATACCTAACCCTTAACTGTACCCCACAATATCATAAAAAAATTGATTATAGAAAAATAAAATAAAAAAATAAAGCTACACTGAAAAAAGTCTATAAGCAATTTTTTTAAAAATCAGAGATCAGAATTTAGTCACTATAATCATGAGGTCAGAGAAATATTGCAAGGTAAACAGAAGTATTCAGTTTCTGAAAGTTCATAGACAACAATCTTTTTGTATATGTGTTATCTCTGCCTCCTGACAAATGTTTGTCCCCAGAGATTCCAAGTAATTTAGCTACATGCTCCAGAGCAGTTCTCCCTACAATATGTCCACATTGTTTGCTTGCTATTGCAAAAGACAACTTCATTATGGGCTTTTATAAGTCTTTTCTATCTCTGTTCAAATACATAGAGATTAGCATTTTAGATTCATCCAAAATCCACATTCTAGAACACAGCAGACTATAATAGGCAATTCTAACTCAGCTTCATCCCCCTGAATCATGTGTCAACAATCCATTTCGTATTAAATAAGAATATATCCCTATTTGTGTAGTTTTTAATGTCTTCCTTCAGACAACTTCCCAAAACATCCATCATTTTCTATCCTCTTACTTCCCTCTCTTTATATTTTAAAATATTATCAATTATGGGGGACAGTATTTTATCACAAAAATTAGAAAAGAATCAGCTTTCCATTTGCTGGGCTGCTACTAACTCAATTTATGGTCTTGATCAAGGAGCATTCTATTCTCAGTGTTCTCAGTTGTATGATGAGAAAGAGTTAGGGGATAACGTATTCTGCAAAATAATATATATTCTGGGATAGTTATTATTATTATTTTAAATGTAAATAAATAATAATTATTTACATGTAAATAAATAGAAGAGAAAGAATGGCTGACATTCGCTGTGTCTCCCATATACTATGGGACACACAAATCATTTTATAAACCATGCTAGATTTAATCATTATTCTCTCAAGTATTACTCAGAGCCAGTTATTAACTCCTCCTAGAGAGAATGCATTTCAAAATTTTTAAATTTCTTTCAACATTGTCCTTATATTTTGAGACTAGAGCTAAAGTGAACCTGAAGAATAAACAAGACTTCTTTCTTCTAGGTTGTATTTTTGTTTCTCACCCTTCTAAGAAAATTCCTATGAGCCTTTGATAAGTGGATTTCTGAATTAGGTTTATTTTAATGTTAAAAAAATTAAGTTGGAGCTAAAAATCCAGTATGCGTTTTGAACAAATCAAGAGATGTTTACTTATTTGTTAAAATAATAATCACTAATGTGAAACATGCAAACAAAAAACTGATTATTTTCATCAGTTTAAACTATGTAATTGTCTTCCAGGTAAAGTCATTTTGGTCATTTCAACAAGAAAAATCTTAAGTGCTTACACAGTAATAGGCACAGTCAATGACAGTTATTGGAGAGGTTTCAAACCACTTTGGTCAGATTCAAGCTCTTGTTGCTTAGAGAGGGAAATGGAAATGGATTCCACATTGTGCAGAAAGCAGACTTCATTTTATTCTCAGTGTTCCCTGGAGTCTTCAGCATATTACTCTATAAGTACTTCATGCCTAATAACATGTGAATTATATAGAGCAAGGATATAACAAAAATAAATTTAAGCTGTAAAGCATCCCTATGGTTGATTAAATTATTTGCACATTCCTCACTCCCTTGACATAGCATAATAATTCACATGCTTCCTATGGTTCACTTGTAGGCAGAGTATATTTCTCACCTTCTTGATTTTGATCTTGATTGGGTGACTTACTTTGGCCAATATGATGTCATAGTGCATCTGATGAAAGCAGAGTCCTAAAATTTACTTGTAAATCTGGACTTGCTCTCATGAACTCCAGTGACCAGTTATGAGAAAAATGTCCCCAAATAGCTGAGACTACTTTAATCTCAAATCTAAAGTGATCACAAATCATACTGACATAAGCCCAATCCAGAACCAGTGACACCCTCATGTTGAAGCAGAGACTCATACTCAGACTATATTGGGCAATCTACAGTTGAACTACTGGGCATAAAAATACTTTGTTTCTTGCCACCAAAATTATTGTGTGTTTCTTTCTCATGCAGCAAATGCTATTACATTCTCTTCTTTTTTTTTTTTTTTGAGTTGGAGCCTCACTCTGTCGCCCATACTGGAGTACAGTGGCCGCTCCCGGCCACCGCAGCCTCAACCCGTTGGGCTCCGGCGATCCTTCTGCCTCAGCCTTCCGAGTAGCTGGAATTACAGGCATGCGCTATCACGCCCCGTTGATTTTTTGATTTATTGTAGAGATGAGGTCTTGCTGCCCAGGCGGGTCTCGAACCCGCGGGCTCAGGCAATCCACTCACCTCAGCCTCCCAAAGGCACGGGATTATAGGCTGAGCCACCAAGCCTGGCTGTACATTCTCTTCTAATGAAGGTAGCATATAAAAATAAACTATAAAACTATGCATTTAGTAAGAAAATAAAAATAGATAGAACAGTAACACAGGGAATGAAGTGACTATTTATAGGAGCATAATTTTTTAAAACTTTTCCAAATAACTATAAATTGAAATACAAATTCAGAAGGAAAAACAGAAGAGAAAAAAGGAATTTTGCAAAAACAGTAGCAGAGTACAGGGAAAAAATTAACAAACTAAAAGAAAAATTACAGTTCACATTTTAATGCAGTAACTTATTTTCCTTCCATACTCATTTTGCATGGCAGTAATTAGGTTACATATACATATATATTATATAATATATTGTATAATGTAAGATATATTATATATTAGATTATATATATAACCTAATTACAATCATATATACTATATATAGTATACACACACACACGTATACACACACACACACACACACACACACACACACACGTATATACATATACACACATACATACACTATCCTGTGCCTTTAGTTAGGAAAATGTTTTTTTTTTCTTGAGTTGGAGTCTCACTCCATCACCCATACTGGAGTGCAGTGACACGTTCCCGGCCACCGCAGCCTTGACCTGCTGGGCTCTGGTGATCCTTCCGCCTCAGCCTTCCAAGTAGCTGGAACTACAGGAGCGCGCTACCACGCTTAGCTAATTTTTTTTAAATTTATTGTAGAGATGAGGTCTCGCCAAGTTGCCCAGGTGGGTCTCGAACCCGCGGGCTCAGGCAATCCACTCTCCTTGGCCTCCCAAAGCACGGGATTACAAACTGAGCCACCGAGTCCAGTCAGGAAAATGTTTTAATATATACTCTTTACTCATCAATGTTACTATTTTAAATATATGCTTTCATTTTCACCCTGTAGATACAATGTTATTTAAACAAATGTTTTCCTCATATTTGGCTTTTAATAATGTTTCTAGTCTATCACTATTATAAGTAAGATTAGGATGATCATTATTAACATATAACTTTTGAGATTTTTTGAAAATGTAAATATTAACAAATAATCTAATTTTCAAAAATAGGCAAAAGACAGGAATAGACATACAAATAGCTATCAGAGATCTGAAAAAAATTCTCAACATCAAGAATCTTCGGGAAATTAAAACTACAATGAATTAGGATCTCACTCCTGTTAATACTACTACTATCAAAAAGACAAAAGATAACAAATGTGGCAAGAATGTGAAAAAAAGAGAATCTTTCCATACTGTTGGCAAAAGGGTAATTAGTACAACCATTATGGAAGACAATATGGAAGTTCCTGAAAACATTAATAAGGAAACTACAATATGAACCAAGAATCCAACTACCGGGTATATCTCCAAAGAAAATAAAATCAGTAAGTTGAAGAGATATTCACACTTTCATATTTGTTTACTATATCTAAGATATAAAATAAAGCTGTCTATCAATGAATTAATGGATAAAGAAAATGTGGTGTATATACACAATTAAATACTATTCAATCATAAAAAAGAAAGAAATTCTTTCATGTGCAACAGCATGGATGGAACTGGAAGTCACTAAGCTAAGTGAAATAAGCAAGTATCAAGAAAAAAAATCACAAATTCTCACTAATATGTGGAATTGAAAACATTTATTTCATAGAAGTAGAGTATAATGGTGGTTACCAGAGATTGGGTTGGTTAGGAGGTGGAAATACTGGTCAAAAAATACAAAATTACAGTTGGAAAGGAGGAATAAGTTCAAAAGATCTATTATACAACATGCATATGAAATGAAAATACTCCTATATTTTTGAATAATGCTGAAAGAGTAAGTATTAAATAGTATCACCACAAAAATGATAAATGTGAGGTAATGCATATTTTCATTAGCTAGGTTTAATTATCCCACATATAGGCATGCCTCAGGGTCATTGAGAGTTTAATTCTATACCACCAAAATAAAGTAAATATTGCAATAAAGCAGGTCACACTCATGTTTTTGTTTTCCAGTACTTTTAGAAGTTATGCTTACACTCTACTTTAGTCTATTATATGTAAAATAGCTTTAGGTCTAAAAGAATGTACATACTTTAATTAAAGTGTACTTTATTGCCCAAATCATGCTAACAATTCTCTGAGCTTGCAATTCTTTTGCTGGTGGAGGATTCCACCTCGATGCTGATGGCTACTGACTGACCAGAGAGATGCTATGACAATTTCTTAAAATAAGTCACAGTTTACTTCATCAATTTGAGGCTTCTGTTCATTAAAGATTTCTCTGTAGCTTGCAATGCCATTTGATAACATTTTACCCACAGTAGAGATTCCTTAAAAATTGAAGTCAATCCTCTCCAACCCTATGCTACTTTATCCACTAGGTTTGTGTAATGTTCTAATTTTTTTGTTATTTCAACCATATCCACAGCATCTTCACCAGGAGGGTTCTTAACTGGATCTTCTGGATAACTTACTGCAGCTTCTACATCAGCACCTTCTGCTTCATCTTGTACTTTTATGTTATGAAAATGACTTATTTCCTTCTGCCCGATGAACCAGACTCTGCTGGCTTCAATCTTTTGTTCTGCAGCTTTCTCACCTCTCGCAGCCTTCAGAGAATTGAGAGGTAGGACCTTGTTATGAATTAGGTTTTGGCTTAAAGGTGTTGTGGCCAGTTTGATCTTCTATCCAGACCAATAAACTTTCTCCATATCAGCAACAAGCTGGTTTCACTTTCTTATCATTTGTGTGCTCACTGGAATAGCACTTTTAATCTTCTTTAAGACCTTTTCCTTTACATTCACAACTTGGCTTACCGTTTGGCTCAAGTGGCCTAGGTTTTGGCCTGTCTCAGCTTTCAGCATGCTTTCTCACTAACCTTAAACATTTCTAGTTTTTTATTTAAAGTAGGAGAACTCTTCTTTTCACTTGAACACTTAGAAGCCATTGTAGGGTTATTAATTGGCCTAATTGGCAATATTCTTGAAAATTTGATAAGAGATTAGATTAAGTGTTCTTGCTACATTAAAAAAGTAACTATGAACAATGATAGGTAAACTGACTTGCTTGACTATTATATTTTTTCAGTGTGTTTCCACATTAAGACATCATGTTGTATACCTTAAAAATATGCAACAAAAAGAGAAGAAAAGAAAATGTGTCTCAGGGAACAGGGAAGCTGAGGACAGGGAGAGAGATGGGGGAATTACCAGTGGGTGGGGCAGTAAGAACACACAGTACTTAAAACTGTTTGCCATCTAATATGGATGCGGTTCATGGTGTTGAAAACATTCATAGCAGTAACATCAAAGAACACTGATCATTGATTACCATAAAAGATATAATAATGAAATAGAGACATTGTGAGAATTATCAAAATGTGGCACAGAAACACAAAGTGAGCAATACTGTTGAGAAAATGATACTGATAAACTAGCTTAATGCAGGGTTCCCACAAACCTTCAAATTGTAAAAATTGCAATATGTATCAAGTACATTAAAGCAAAGTGCAATAATATGAGGGATGTCTGTGTACGTGAAAACATCATGTTGCACGTCATTAATACATGGTTAATTTAAAATAAAGTTGAAAATATTAATATTTAATTTTAAAGGCAATATTCATGAAAATTTCTAAGACATTAGATTTTAAGTGCTCTCAAAACAATGAAAAAATGACTGTGGAAGACTAATCAATTAATTTGTATAATTATTGTCATTATTTCACTTTATAGACATTAAAACATCATGCTGCACACTATATATACATGCAGTAAAAGAGAAAGAAAGAAAATAATATGGATATGAATTATCTTGAGGGGATAAACAGAAACTTAGCAAATGTGGTGGAACTACAAATAAGAGCCAACACAACACTTCTGTAAGCCAAAACCTAGGTAGCCAAAAACCTAGATAGCTAGAATTTGTTGAGCACCTATTTTATGCTCAACATTATGCTGACTGTATGTGATCTCATGTGTACTGTTCAACAACATTCATGATAGACCTTTTTCATAGATATGCAGACTTGGGATTTTAGAGGAAGACACAGTCAGTAAGTGAACAAATTGGGTTTTACATCCAGGCATCTCCGAATTCCAAGCACACTGTGTTTCTACTATAGCACTCTGAAGTGTTGTGATAGCAAAATTCTGATATTCTTTAATAATATTTTGTGTTGAAATTTTTTCACTTTTAAATTGTGTAAAATGTGTGATTATATATTGCTTTTGTTCTGAAGAATAAATTTCCCTCTTGGGTGTAAAAATAAATGGAAAAACAACTTAATAATAGCCTTTATGGAGTTAGTAATGATTAAAACTACTGTGCCATTTAAGGTTTATTTCTCAAAAGGAATAATGAGAGTCAGATAAAAAGCCAGAAAATCTCTTTACACTCTCTTTTCTGTCCCCAAGGTTTCTAACATTAGGTAATGTAGGCGCCTCTGCATTTTAAAAACAAAATTTCTTGTTCAATAACGAGCCAGAGCACCTTTTAAGCAATTAATGTAATGGGGGTCATAACCTGCATTCTTTCTATTACCAACAATTTAAATGTCAGTGTGCTCACTTCCTGTGGCTACCTGGTTAGGTTTTTGAGCATCCAAACTTCTAATCCCTTATGGCTATCCTTTTAATTGCCTCTTACACTATTTTACAAGCAAAGTGTATGCATGTGTGTACATTCGTATGCACACTCCCACCCTTTGAGAGACAGATTCTCTATTTTGTTAAAAATAAGAGAGCATAAGTAACCTTAAAAGGAGCTATAGCCTCTCATTATTTTTGCAAGATTAAGTCCAAAACACTTAACATGGAATGTGTAGCTCTTCAGATATTGGATCATTTTGCTTTATTGCTGAGAACTCTTCCTTCTCCCTGCTTTACACATAATGCTTAGTTGTCACTGAACTTCTGCTAGTTTGATGTATGCACCCTACCTGCCTCAACTTTGCTCTTACTTGGGCTTGAATACTCTTTTCCAATTTTTTTGGCGTCTTGTAAATGACTAAATATTGTTCAAGATCTAGTGTAGATCTCACCAGGCCCTCAGGGATTTTTCTCACCCTTCCCTATTCCAGGGTTAAATATTGTCATTTTGCATTGTTTTAGTGGCAGTTGAACAGCTTCCTAAAGAAACAGGTCAATATGTGAGAAACTAATTTGCAGGAAGATGCACTGCTAATCAACCAGCTCTTGAAATTTATTTACTTACCAAAAATATGTTCTAAAGAAATAATAGTCATAAACAAATACAGAGGGCACCAAAGAATGTATGAACATTTTAAGAGATGCTATGTGTTATTTTTTGAAGTTGAATTAAATTACAGTAGCAATATGTAGTATGATGATCGCTCAACTTCTGCCATTTTATTTGTCCTGCCTGTCACATGGTGATGCTAGCATTCATTTGATTAATTCCGTCTTTCTAGTGAACGTCATACTAAAAATGTGTATACATTTTTTTGGTACCCCCTGTGTAATGAATAGGAATGTAGTCTCCTTGTAGATCTATGGATGAGGAAGATCCTCATAAATTTTTGTATGACTATATCTTTCTAACAAAAATCAAATATTATATTTTCATATGTTTTTTCATATGTTCTTGTTTGACCATATATGCTATATTTGTCAGGAGACTCAAATATCTAGCTACCTCCTCTCCACTAACACTATCACCATTTTACATGGGAGAAAACTGCATCACCCTTCTCCCAGTTGCAGGCTGCACAGTATATAGAGAGATACTATCTGCTTGTGAAAAAGAGAGGAGAGTGAGCAGAGGACTTTTGCTTGGACCCCAACACTTGGCCCACCACAGTAAAACCCAGCATCAAGCACACCTCCATGCCCCGATATTTCACTCCAGTACCTTGACTGAGACTCTGGACCTGCTCCAGCACTGGCAGTAGAACATATCCCTAGGCATCAGACTTGCTTGGAGAGCTCAATTTGTGACCCACAACACCACTAGGCTGATCTGAGCTACCTTGGGTTCCAGAAAGCCCTGAATAGTAGGATGACCTCAGTAGTTCTGAACTCCCAATGTGTTCTCCCACAACATGCTGTAGTGTGTACTGGGGCTTCTGGAAGCACTACACTGGCAACAACTGCTGTGGGCTCCTGCATGCCACAGCACTATGCTAACCACAGGACTTTTCCACACAAAGCCAGTCTGTGATGACTGAAATAAGAACCTATTTTTTAAAAAATGTGTAGATATTGGTGCACTATCATAAACATCAAGAACAATTAGGGAAGCACATCAACATCAAGTGAACAAAGTAAAGGGCTAATGACTAACCCCAAAGAAGTGGAGATGTATGAACTGACTGACAAAGAATTTAAATTACCTGTTTTTAAAAAGTTAAACAAACTTAAGAAAATACAGAGAAACAATTCAATAAAATGAGGAAACAATAAGTAACCAGAAAAAAAAATATTAATAGATTCAAATAATAACAATAAATAAAACAGAAATTTTGCAATGAAAAACATGTAACAAATGAAATGAAAAGATGCGTTAAAGAACATCAACAACAGAAGTGGTAAGACAGTAAAAGAATTCTGTAAATACAAAGACAGGTTATTTGAAAATATGCAGTTGGAAGAGAAAAAAAGAATAAAGAGGAATGGAGAGATCTTAAAGGATTTTTGAGGCAGCATCAAAAAAAAAGTGCTCAAATCATAAAAGTTAAAAAGAAGAAGAGAAAGATAAAGGGATAAAAATTTTATTTAGAGAAAAAGTAACAGAAATCTTTCCAAGCCAAAAAAAGATTAAAGTATACAAGTACAGGAAAGTGAAAGATCTCCAATCAGATGCAATCAAAATATAGCCATCCAAAGTTTACTATAATTAAACTTCAAATTCCAAAACAAAGAGAAGATTTTGAAAGCAGCAAGAGAAAAGAATCATTAACATGTAGAAGATTATCAATATGGCTAGCAGCAGACTTCTCAATAGAAACCTTACAGACTAGGAGAGAGTGGGATGATATATTCAAAGTGTTAACTTTGAAAAACAAAAACCAAAAAACTACTAACCAAGAAAACTGTACCTAATAAAACTATCCTTCAGAAATAAAGAAATAGACTTTCTCAGACAGAGAAAAGTTGAGGAAGTGCATCATCACCAAACATGCCTTATAAGAAATGCTAAAGAGAGTTATTCAAACTGAAAAAGGAGAATGCTCATAAATAACACAAGAATATCTGAAAATATAAAATGACTGATAAAAGTAAGTACAGAGTCAAGTTCAGAATACCGTTATAGCTGGGTTCGGTGGCTCAGCCTGTAACCCCACGCCTTTGGGAGGCTGAGGTGAGTGGATTGCCTGAGGCCGCGGGTTCGAGACCCGCCTGGGCAGCAAGACCTCATCTCTACAATAAATCAAAAAAATCAGCCGGGCATGGTAGCACATACCTGTAATTCCAGCTACTTGGAAGGCTGAGGTGGAAGGATCGCCGGAGCCCAGCAGGTCGAGGCTGCGGTGGCCGGGAGCGGCCACTGCACTCCAGTCTGGGAGACAGAGTGAGACTCCAACTCAAAACAAAAAACAACAAAAAACCAGAATACTGTTATACTGTAATGGTGATATGCAGAGTATTTATATCTTTAGTGTTAAGATTAACAACAAAACTATTAAAATAAGAATAGCTACAATAATTTGTTAAAGATATACAATATAAAATGGTGCAAATTGTGACATCAAAAATGTAAATTCTGTGGTGGAAGGAAGTGGAATAAAAGTATAGTGTGTGTGTGTGTGTGTGTGTGTGTGTGTGTGTGTGTGTGTGTTCAAAATTAAATTGTTTTTACCAGCGTAAAATAACCTATTATAACTGCAAGATGCTTTTTATAAGACTTTTGGTAACCATGAAGCAAAACCTATAGTAAATACACAAAAAATAAGCAAAAAAATCAAAACATACCAATGGAGAAAATCACTTAGCTACAAAGAAAGATAGCAAGAGGAATAAATAAACAAATGAACTCAAAAGAAGTAGAAATCAATTAACAAAATGGCAGTAGTAAGTCCTTACTGTTGACAACAATGCCATCCTCTTCAAAATATTTAAAGAGGTTTATTCTGAGCCAAATATGAGTGATCAGCTCAGGGTACTGTCTTAAGAGGTCTTGAGAACATGTGCATAATGTGGTCAGGATAGAGTTTGGTTTTATACATTTCAGGGAAACAGAAGTTACAGGCAAAGATTTTCTGACTGGCAATTGATTCAAAGAGTCAAGCTTTGTCTTAAAAAGTGTGAAGTCAGTAGAAAGAAATGATTGAGTTAAGATAAGGGGAATTGTAAAGGGGAAAGTTTTTATTATGTAGATAAAGCCTGTAAGTAGCAGGCTTCAGAGAGTAATAGATAGTAAAGATCTCCTCTTGGAGCTTAAAAGATGTCAGACCTTAGTTCAATTTCTCTTGGACCTGGGAAAGATCTATGGAAGGAGATCTCTCCAGATGCAAATTTCCGCGAGAAACAGCTTTGCAAAGCCATTCCAAAATATGTTAAAGAAATACATTTGGAGGTGAATTTTTTAAAATTTTCTTTAGAGCCTGCTATCTGTCATGTAATACTATTCCAGAGTCAAGTTGAAATTTGGTATCTTGTTGCCACAGTCTGTTTTATCAATCTTATGATTTCTATTTTAACGTTAATGTTAGTCAATTTTGCCTAAACTACAAAAGAGAGAAAATATAAGATGTGTTACACCTCCATTTAATCACAGCCTGGATTTCTCTTAGTCTTGACGGGGTCCATTTAGTTAATTGAGGGACTTGAAAATTTATTTTTTATTTACATTGCCTATCAATAATTACTTTAAATGCAAATAAATTATCTAATTAAAAGATAGAGTGACTGAATGGAAAAAACAAATAAGCAATAAAATAACAAGACTCAACTATAGTCTACCTACAAGAGACTCTCTTCTTCTCTCAGAACACACTAGACTGGAAGTGAAAAGACAGAAAAAGATATTCTATGTAAATTGAAATGATAAGAGAACAGGAGTAGCTAGACTTACATCAAATAAAATAGATTTTAAGTCAAAGAATGTAAAGTGAGACAAACAAGGTCATTATATAATAATAAAGTATTAATTTAGTAAGAAATATAAAAACCATAAACATATATGTACCCAATATTGGAGCAACTATATATAAAACAAATATTCATAGATCTAAAGTGAGAAATAGACTGCATTACAATAATCGTCAAAAATTCAACACCATACTTTCAGAAATAAACCGATCATACAGAGAGAAAATCTATAAGGAAACAGCAGACTTAACTACAATCTAATTCAAATGGTCCTAACAATGATTCCATATAGTACAAGCCAATCAACAGCTTCAGATTACACACTGGCACATAAAACACTTTTCAGAATAGATTGTATGTTACCACAGAAAAAGGCTTAACAAATTTAACAAGATTAAATAATATCAGCTATCTATTGTAAACACAATAATATAAAACAAGAAAGCAATAACAAGTGAAACTTTTAAAAATGTATAAATACTTCTCACATCTTTAAAATAAAAACTTAAAAAAGTATAAATACATAAAAATTAAACAACATGCTACTGAATATGAAAGTGGTAAATTAAGGCATTAAAAGGCAAATTTAAAAAGTTATTGAGACAAATGAAAACACATCATACCCACAACTATGGGATTCAGCAAATCAGTTCTAAGGGGAAAGTTTATAACACTAATTAAAAGATGAGAGCTTGGCAGGGTGCGGTGGCTCATACCTATAATCCCAGCACTTTGGGAGGTCAAGGTGAGAGAATTTCCTGAGCTCACAGGTTTGAGACCAGCTTGGGCAACTTGGCAAGACCTCATTTCTACAATAAAAGCAAAAAATTAGCTGGCCATGGTGGCGCATGCCTGTGGTTCCAACTACTTGGAAGGCTGAGGCAGAAGAATCATCTGAGCCCAGTAGGTAGAAGCTGTGGTGGCTGTGAGTCTACTACTGTACTCCAACCTGGGCAAGAGACTCTGACTCAAAAAAAAAAAAAAAAACCAATAATGAGAGCTAGTATACAAGATTTAATTTTGAACTTCTTTTGTGTGTGTGTGTGTGTGTGTGTGTGTGAGAGAGTGTGTGTGTGTGTATCAGAGTCTCATTCTGTCACCCAGGCTGGAGTGCAGTGGCATGTGCATGACCACCACAGCCTCAACCTACTGGACTCAGGCAATCCTTCCACCTCAGCCTTCCAAGTAGCTGGAACTACAGGCATGTGCCATCATGCCCGGCTAATTTTTTATTTATTGTAGAGATGAGGTCTCACCAAGTTGCCCAGGCTGGTCCTGAACCTGTGGGCTCAGGCAATCCACTCACCTCAGCCTCCTAAAGTGCTAGGATTATAGGTGTGAGCCGCCACACCTGGCCAATTTTGAACTTCTATATTTGAAGTGTAGAATATTACAACTTGGAAAAAAGGATCTTAGAATGTGCTCCTATTTTTAATTGGGTAAGAATATATTATGCATAAGAATGAGATAAAAGTAAGAAGACCTATAATTTTACAGAATTTAACTTGGATTATGAATAATACAAAAATATCTGTTGAAGATTTTATTACAAAATTTTATCTATAAAATTATGTAGTCTGAACTATTTATCTATAAAACATATATATGAATAAAAGTAGAATTCAGAATATTCATTATTTGGCAGATAATGCTTTCATTTTTCGGGGTATTTCAGCATGTGCAGAGATACAATTATTATTATTTTTAAATTAAGGTTTACCTAAGACAGTCAGCTAACAGTGTCACAAAATTTAATAATTGAGCCATAAATACAATTTGAAGATTTCAGGTTCTTTGTAAAAACTATTAACAGTAATAAAAAAACATATTGAAAGATATTTTCCAAAAAAAAAAAAAAAAATCAACAATGTGGCATTAAAAACAAATATTGATAAGAAATTGATTAAAGTATATGAATAGATAGTATAAATGTTATTTTGCTTTATGTTTTGATATTCATTATGAACTTAACATTTTTTAAATTTAATGTACATACTTTTATCTATATTTTTACTTGTCTGGCTATATGATATTTTTCTTTTTATATGATATTGGCTTTTAAATAAAATTGTTATGTCTACATGATAGTGTAATAAAATCAATAAAATGTACGATTTTTAACATTTTTGGTTTTCTCTATATTCTTTAATATTTTCTATTTTGCACCATAAATTATGGAGTACTTCTCTTTTGATGAAACTTCTGTTGTTTAGCTCTACTTGGGTGAGTTAGTCATTTTAAAAATGAATTATTAAAAAGCAAATGTGTATGAATTTAAGTAGCTATAAATATAAAAGTACTATTTACTTGTCCTTTTGAGCCTGAAAACAAAGAATAGTAGTATCAATTAACACACTGTAACATTTAGAAAGAATTGATGCTTTTTTGCTTGAATATATTTATGAATATGAATATATATCAGCATTGGGTTTCCAATGATAAGACTTTTACTTGAGGATACAGTGATGTCATCAAGATGGTGGAATGAGAAGCCCCAGACCTCATTCCACCTCAGAGACACCAACTTAACAATAATATTCAAAGACAATCCAAAAATCCTTTATGAGAACTACAGAAGTAGGATAAGAAGTCTCAGTACTTCAGGAGAGCACACAGCTAATAACAGCCTCATCGAAACAGGAAAAAATCAAAACAAAACATTTCACTCATGTTAGCTTTTCTCCAAAGCTAGCACAGCTCAGCTTGATTGTGAGAAAATGTGCAACTTGCGGCTTCTTGTTTTGAAAGAAAAGAGAAAAATGGAATGTATGTCCAACATTCTGAATTTGTGAAGGGCAGCCAGAGAAACTGGTTTCTGTCTTGTGTAATTCAGATCACTAATGGGGAACCAGCCTAGGAGTTGCTTAGAATGAAAAAGAACATGGTAGCTTGTTACAGCAACAGACAACCTATAGTACTCAAAAGAGAGACAAGAGGGAGACACAGATTATTAGTTTCTTAAAAAGAAAGTGACAAATTTCTGTACTTGAAAAATTATACACATAAACCCAGAGAAGACATATTTCCAGAAAAGGTTTGAGAGATCCCCAACTTTTTTAGTTAAGCTGATTGGTAAAGGTCATTCACTTTATAAGGCCAGTCCTCAAAGAGCAGAAAAGGTACCTTTTTTTATTTGTATACTCATATCTCAGCCAAAACAAAAAAATAAACAGCAACAACAAACATAACAACAAAAAGTATATGAAGAGAAAGGAAATATGGCTCAGCAAAAGTAACAAGTCACCAGAAACCAAACCTAAAGAAACAGAGTTCTATGAATTGTCTCACAAATAATTAAAAATGACTCATCTTAATTAAACTCAATGAGTCACAAAAAAATATAGACAACAAAACTAAAAACAGAAAAATTATATACAAACAAAATGAGAATATGAGCAAAAACAAATAGCAATTCTAAAACTGTTCAGTAACTGAAGTAGATCAGCAACTTACTTGATCAAGCATCTAAAAGAAATAACAAGCTTAAAGACAAGTCATCTGAAATTACTGAGTCAGAGAAACAAAAAGAAAATATAGGAATAAGGAAAAGTGACAAAACCCTAAAAGAATTAGACTGCACCAACAAAAGAGCCAAATCTACATTATCGGGGTCACAGGGAAAAAATTACTTGAAGAAATAACGCTTGGAAACTTTCTTAATCTGATAAGGAAATAAACATCTAAATTCATGAAGCTCAAATAATTCCAACTATAATGAACCGCAAAGAGGCTATACTGATTATAATTAAATTATCAAAAGTCAAAAACAAAAGGAAACAGAGGACTTTAGATACACTGCAGGTGAAATTGACCTAACAGAACAGATATGTACAAAACACTGTGCACAATAGCAGCAAAATATATGTTCTGTTCAAGTGCACCTAGAACAGTTTCCAGGATAGATCACAAGTTAGGCCACAAAATAAGTCTTAACAATTTTAAGATAGAAATCATACCAAGTATCTTTCTGACCACAATGGAATGAAACAAGAAATCAATAGCAGAAAAAAAAAGAAAAAAATACAATTGGATGAAAATTAAACAACACATTTTTTAAGAACCAATGGGTCAAACATGAAATAAAATTAGATGAAAATTAGAAAATATTATTAGAAAGTAAAAATAAAAACACAAAACATCCAAATTTGTGGGATGCAGCAAAAAAGAACAGTGAAAGGGAAGTTGATAGTAATAATGTCTATGTTAAAAAAGCAGAAAGATCTCAGCAATCTGAACACACCAAGAAACTAGAAAAAAAAAAAAGCTAAACCAAAGTTGCTGAAAAAAATAATAAAGATCAGAACAAGAAATAAAGTAGAGAATAGAAAAGCAGTTAAAAAATTAAAAGTCGAACTTAAAAAAAATCAGTATAATTGGTAAAACATAACTAGACTGAATAGCGAAGACTCAACTAGCAAAAGTCAGAAATAAAAGAGGGCTGGACTCGGTGGCTCAGTCTGTAATTCCAGCGCTTTGGGAAGCTAAGGTGAGTGGATTGCCTGAGCCGGAGGGTTCGAGATCTGCCCGGGCAACTTGGTGAGACCTCTTCTCTACAAAAAATAAAAAATTAGCCGGGCATGGTAGCGCACGCCTGCAGTTCTGGCTACTTGGAAGGCTGAGATGAAAGGATCGTCGGAGCCCAGCAGGTCGAGGCTGCGGTGGCCGGGAGTATGCCACTGCACTCCAGTCTGGGTGACGGAAAGATACTCCAACTCAAAAAAGAAAAAGAAAAAGAAATAAAAGAGAAAACATTATGGCTGATGCCTCAGAAATAAAAGGGATTATATGAGGCGTCTTTGAACAATTATACCAAGAAATTAGATAGCCTGGAAGGAATGGATAAGTTTCAAAAAACATATGGCCTACTGAGACTGAATTTTGAAGACATTAAAAAAGTGAATAGACCTTTAACTAGCAAAGTTATTGAATCAGTAATCAATACTTATTAGCAAAAAAAAAAAAAAAAAAAGCTTACTACCAGATGGCAGCACTGGAAAATTCTATCAGGAGAATGAAGCCCTTAAAAATGTACAAATTTTGTCAATCTGTAGTGAATGCTTATAAATTCATGTTTCTTTGGCATTAATTTTGATAACAAATTTAACCTTCTCATACCAGAAACAGGACTCAATTTTCCTTGACATGACATGGTTTACAATTCTACGCCCCAAACCAAATGGCTCAAACTGGTGGCCAGAGATAAGATCTTAGAAGCATTTCTTCCACCAGGTAGACTGCGCTTCCTGCTTTCACTTTGATTCTTTAAATGAGCTATTCAGCTATTTGTCTTTGAGCTTAAAGTGACCTACATTCTATTCTCTAATATATGCTGCCAGTTGCCATGCTCTCTTATCTCTCCCTACCTGTTCATCTCCTTGTGTGTTGTCTCCAGGTGAAACTCGTACTGCCTAGAGTCTGTAAGTACTAGAAATTCTTTTTTTTTTTTGAGTTGGAGCCTCGCTCTGTCGCCCAGACTGGAGTGCAGTGGCCGCTCCTGGCCACC
>NW_007162841.1:83167-107075 GCF_000164805.1 Carlito syrichta
TTTTTGATTTATTGTAGAGATGAGGTCTCACTAAGTTGCCCAGGCGGGTCTCGAACCCTCAGGCTCAGGCAATCCACTCACCTCAGACTCCCAAGGCACGGGATTACAGGCTGAGCCACCGAGCCCGGCTATTTCTAGAAATTCTTAAACTTTCACACTGTGGTTGCATTATTGAAACTATGCCTGAATTCTGACCCCTGACTGCAGAGATGTCCCAAAGAAACTCATGCAGGTGGTTCTGCTGCTAGTGATTTTGTCTGGGCCTCTGGTGGCTGCTGGAGACAGTAGCTACTAGCTAAGTTGATAAAGAGTTTTATTCACATCACATTCATACCTCGTTAAAGGTGGAAAAAAGTGCTTATCTAAAATTCTTCCCAAACATTTCCCAAAAAATTGAAGAGGAGAAAACACTTCCCTACTACCTTCATGAGGTCAGCATGATATCAAAACCACCTGATATCAAAACCAGAGAAACATACAATAAGAAAAATTCCATAGACCAATACTCTTGATGAATGTTGCAAAATACTTGCAAACTGAATTCAACAATACATTGGTCGGACTGGGTGGCTCAGCCTGTAATCCCGCACTTTGGGATGCCGAGGTGAGTGAATTGCCTGAGCCCGCGGTTCGAGACCCGCCTGGGCAACTTGGTGAGTTCCCCGTCTCTACAATAAGTAAAAAATTAGCCGGGTGTGGTAGCGCGCGCCTGTAGTTCCAGCTACTTGGAAGGCTGAGGCGGAAGGATCGCCGGAGTCCAGCAGGTCGAGGCTGCGGTGGCCGGGAGCGGCCACTGCACTCCAGTCTGGGCGACGGAGTGAGACTCCAACTCAAAAAAAAAAAAACAAAACAACAATACATTAAAAAGTTTATACACCATAAAAACTACAGACTGAATTATGGTCCCTCAAAATGTATATGTTAGAATTTTTCATCTGCCATGTGAATATATTGAAGATGAAACTTTTAAGGATATGATTAAGGTCATATGATATCAGTATTGCCGGAGTCCCAAGTCAGACAGGGCAATCAAGTAATATTTACTTATTCTGAAGAAATCACCTGGAAGACAGGTTGGTAGAGGTTTGGGTTCATTATTACTTCAAAAGGGAACCAATGGTGGTAAAACAAATAAACAAACAAACAAACAAACAAACCAAAAAACCAAAAAACAAAAAAAAACCCAATGGTTGGTAAAAACCATTTCTGCACCTCAATAGATACAGGGAAAGATTATATACCCCCAGCAAGGGAAAGGGAGAAAGCAATACCAAGAAGAAGAAACAGATTATTTTCTCTTGGAAACTGACTTGAGTTTGCAGATATGCATAACTTCAAGGCCATTTCAACCGAACATAGGCAAACTTGGTCAGGGGCCATCCAGCTAATTGGAAAGCAGTTATTAGCAGTGGAGGGGGCACAGGGCACATGTAACATTTAGGACATAAAATTCCTTCTCAGCTGGGCTCGGTGGCTCAGCCTGTAATTCCACGCCTTTGAGAGGCTGAGGTGAGTGGATTGCCTGAGCCCGCGGGTTCGAGACCTGCCTGGGCAGGCGAGACCTCATCTCTACAGTAAATCAAAAATTAGCTGGGCGTGGTAGCGAGCACCTGTAGTTCCAGCTACTTGGAAGGCTGAGGCGGAAGGATCACCGGAGCCTAGCAGGTCGAGGTTGCGGTAGGTGGGTGCGGCCACTGCACTCCAGTCTGGGCAACAGAGTGAGATTCCAACTCAAAACAAAAACAAAAACAAAACCGATTCCTTCTCTCCCTTTTCTCTCTTTCTACCATATAAAAACATAGTAAGAAGGTGGCATTTGCAAGCCAGGAATAAAGCCCTCACTAGAAACTACATCCTGCCAAAAGCTCGATATTAGACTTTCCAGTCTCTAGAACCATAAGAAAATAAATTTCTGTAGTTTCAGTCACCTAATCTATGCTATTTTGTTACAGAAGCTCAAACAGATCAAGATAATGGCCTAGTAGAATTTATTACTAGATGCAAAAATGGTTCACCATATCAAAATCAATCAGTTCAATCACTTTAACAGTGTAAATAAAAAACAACATGATCATCACAATTGAAGCAGAGAAAAATGACAAAATCAAATACTTTTTCATTATTAAAAAAAAACTCACAAAACTAGGAAGTGGAAATTGCCTCAACATAATATAGGCTGTACATGACAAGTTCACAGCTAACATTATACTCAATAACAGAAAAACTGGTAACATTTTCCCTTAAATCAGGATAATGGCAAGGATGTCCTTTCTCACCACTTCTATTTAATATATTACTGGAAGTCCTAGTAAGAGCAATTAGGCAAGAAAAAGAAAATATATTCAAAGAGAAAAGTAAAATTATCTGTGTTTACAGGCAACATGATCTTATATAGAAAAAGCCCTAAAATTTCACACAAAAAATTCGTTAAAATTAATAAACAAATTCAGCAAACTTGCAGGATTTAAAGTCAACACTCAAAAATCTTTTATGTTTCTATACACTAACAACAAACTAAAAGGGTTTTTAAAATTCCATTTACTGTAGCATCAAAACTAATAAAGTACTTAGAAATAAACTTAACTAAGATGGCAAAAACTTATACTTTGAAAGCTATGAAGTATTTCTGAAAGAATTTTTAAAACGACACAAACAAATGGAAAGACATTTCATGTTTATTGATTAGAAGACTTAAGATTGTTCAAATGTTCGCTATCCAAGGTGATCTAAGATTCCATATTATCTTCATCAAAATAACAATGGCATTGTTTTAAGAAGCAGAAAGATATCTGCACACTTATGTTTGTTGTAGTTCTATTCACAATAACCAAAACATGGAACCAACCATGTTGCCCATTGAAGCTGGAATGGATAAAAAATGTGGTACATATACACAATGGAATATTATGCAGTCATAAAGAAGGATAAACATATGGACTTCGCAGCAACTTGAATGGATTTAGAGTTTATCATACACAGTGATCTATCAAGGAAACAAAGAACAGAGTACCATATGTTTTCACTCTTAATGGACCTTGAACAATCATAATACTATAAGAAAGGGATTGGTAGTAGTAGGAAACTGTCAAAGGAGGGGGATAGATTGATAGTTGAGGGAAATTGTTAGGGGAGGGAGGGGCATACCTCATCAGCAAGGATACCTGCATAATCAGCATTTGTATACCTAACCTTGAATTGTACTCCACATCTTTATAATTAATATATAATTATATATATGTGTATATATATATGTGTGTATGTGTGTGTGTGTGTGTGTGTATATATATATATAAAATCACACACAAAAGGGCAAACATATGGATTTCACAGCAACTTGGATGGATTTAGAGTCTCTCATACTTAGTTATTTATCACAGAAACAAAGAACAGAGCAACTATATATTCTCACTCATAAGCGGACCTTGAACAATTATCATAATACTGTAAGAAAGGGACTGGCAGTGGTAGGATACTCCCAGGGATGGGGGTTGGGATTGGCAATTGAGGTAAACTGCCAGGGTAGAGAGGGGCATACCTCATCAACAAGGGTACCTGCATAATGAACATTTGTATACCTAGCCCTGAATTGTACCCCACATCTTTAAAATAAAATAAGAAATTTAAAAAAATTTTAAAAATCCTAAAACTTATGTCTGGTCTCAAAGGACTCCCAAGCCAAAATGACCTTGAGAAAAAAAAAAAAACAAAGCTAGAAGCTTCATATCTCCTGATTTTTAAACATATTGCAAAGTGATTGAAAACAAAACACCGTGGAACTGGCATGTATAAAGACCAATGGAACACAATAACGAACCCATAAATAATTTTTCAGATTATATAGTGAAAACATTTTCAACAGAGTTGCCAAAGCTACATAAGGGAAAAATGATGGGTTTTTTTTCTTGTTGTTGTTTGTTTGCTTTGTTTTTTCCCCCAAAATGGTGTTGGGACAACTGAATAATCACATGTCAAAATGTAAGTTGGATCTCTTTCTAACTTTATACCAATGTGAACTAAAAATGCGTTAATGACCTAAATGTAATACCTGAAGCTATAACACTTCTAAAATAAAACAGAAGGGAAACATCTTTATGAAATTGGATTTAGCAATGATTATTTCTCTCTGACAACAAAAAACATAGGCAACAAAAGCAAAAATAGACAAATGGGACTCAAGTTGAAAACTTCTTTGCAGCAAAATAACCAACTGAGTGAGAAGAAAATCTTCATAATGGAATAAAATATTTGCACATCAAATATCTGATAAAGGGTTAATATTCAGCATATATGAAGACCTCAACAACAGAAAAAACAAATAACCCAATTAAAAGACTTAGAATAAACATTTCTCAAAAAAAGGTATTTAAATGTCTAACAAAGGTATTTAAATGGCTAACAAAGGTATTTAAATGGCTAACAAGCATATGATAAGATATTCAATATCAACAATCAATAGGAAAATGCAAATAAAAATACATCATATTACTTAATATCTACCAGGTTGGCTACTATCAAGAAAACCAAGAAAAAAGATAATAAAAGGTGTTGACAAGGATGCCAAGACACTGAAACCCTTGTGTGCTATTGGTGAGTATGTATTGGCGAGTATGTAAATTGATGCACAGATAGAGAAAACGATGCGGAAATTCCCAAAAAATTTAAAAATAGAAATATCAGATTATCTAACAATCTCATTTCTGTGTATATACTCAAAACAAATGAAAACAGTATCTCAAATATTTGCATGATGATGTTCATTGTAGTATTATTCAACACTAGCCAATATGCAGAAGGAATCTAAATGTCTGTGACAGATGAATAGATAAAGAAAATGTGGTGAATACATACAATAAAATATTTTATATATATATATATATATATATATATATATATATATTTTTTTTTTTTTTTTTTTTTTTTTTTTTAGTCAGAGTCTCACTCTGTTGCCCAAGCTGGAGTGCAGTGGCATGCTCATGGCCATTGCAGCCTCGACCTGCTAGGCTCAGGCACTCCTTTCACTTCAGCCTACCAAGTAAGTGGGACTACAGGCGTGGTGAGCCACCACACCCAACTAATTTTTTGATTTATTGTAGCAAATAGGCCTCACCAAGTTGCCCAGGTTTAGGCAATCCTCTCACCTAAGCCTCTCAAAATGCTGGGATTATAGACATGGGCCACCGCACACAGCCCAGACATAAATTAAGAACAAAATCCTATCATATATTATACTGTGGATGAACCTTGAGAACATAATGTTAAGTGAAACAAGACAGTCACAAAAAGCTAAATACTGCATGATTCCAGTTATATAGCGTACCTGAAATTATCAAAGTTGTGGAGAGATTAGAATGATGGCTGCCAGGGGATGGAAGATATGGGTAGTTGCTGTTCAATGGGTAGCGTTTCAGTTTTGCAAAATGACATGTTCTACAGAGCTATTGTATATCAAGGTGTATATAACTTACCACTACTGTATTTTAAAATAGTCATGGCAGTAAATTTTATCTTTTAAAAATGTCAACAGTAATACTAATAAAAAGTCATAACTCGAGGAATATAATTGTTGGATTGTTCCGAGAAATATTTGCTGAGTCCCAAACCACAAATGCTTAATGATTCCTGAGACAAAGTCACAGAAACTGACTTGGAAATCACACACCTGGCCATAAGGCCAATCAGTAGATAGTATGCTAGAAAGGATTCCAAGAAGCCTTTGTAGCCCTTTGTTATCTTTTTTAAAAAACGTCTGATTTTTCCATCATTATATATGCTTTTAACCAGCCACATTACCTGCTTTCTTATTCCCTAGAAATGAGAAATAGTTGAAAAGAATTCTGATGAATATTAATGCCTATAATAAATAATTCATAGCAGCTAAATGCCATAGTAAAAAACAGAAGAGAGGAAAGAAAAATAAAGGACACTATCTTTTAAGAAAAATATGTATAAGAACAAATATTTTATCATATATCAACTGAATGTTTTGAGCTACAGACTGGCATAAAAATGACTTTTTAAAATCATAATGACTAAGAAGCCTTTATAGTGACAGGGAAATACATGTTAAATTTTTCTTGGAGTTTTGAAAAAAGTATTAACATGATATAAGAAACATTATTTGGTAAGAGGTTGCTATCTAAAAACTACATTTAGCTGGCATACAGTATTATAAAATATTACAGTAGAAAATGTTAAATAATGCACCCTTTTTGGAAAGGCGCGAAGGACTCTGAGATGAATTAGAAAATTATATAAGCAAGTACTGAGGATCAAAAGGATGTTCACTTACTATGCAGGGGGGAAAGCTAAACTGAAAGCAAGTAATCTTAAAATATTTTATTGTGCAGAATACATTTTTGGGCATATTGAACTCTTTAGAGGCTTAATATAAACATCTGACCTAAAATATCTTTTTCTTCAAAGGAGCCCTGAATCAAATACATTCTGAACCCATCATAACAAAGAAATTTGAAACTTAGCCCTCCTTAAACTACTGAGTAGAGGGATCATTTTGCTGCAACTTTTTGTACAAATTATTGGACAGTTCAGACATTGGAAATGCAATCTATTTTGACCATGATTACCTCCTTCAGAAAAGACTGTTCACCACTTACTGCTGAGATAAATGAAGGCCACAAAAAAAATGTCATGGTAGGTAATAATATCTTTGATATCATTTTCTGACTTCCAGGAAAGTCATTTCACCTTCTCAGTTATTCGGCAGGGACTCTATTCAGTGAAGTATATAAACCACCAAGAAAGTGCAACTTTTAACTATTATTGAATCAGTAAAGTTACATCTGTCTTCCCTGAGAACTTTCTGCCTTTCTCAGCAAGCAGTGAGTAGGCATTTCTTAGGATGTTTTTGGTAGTAAAATAAATAAATAAATAAAAATCAACCTCCAAAGGATTATAGTTGAAATTATGACTTAATATGTCTTCATTTCAACAATTTCAGAGGCAGAGCAATTTCAGGATTGGTTAAGTGGGTGGGTCAGTGAAATCATTAATACTTAAGATCCTCTTATTCTTTGGCTCTAGTAATTCTAGGTATCAAGTGAAAACATAACATCCAGCAGAATAAGAAAGAATGAAGGGAGGGAGGAGGGAAAGAAAGAGAAGGAGGAGGAGGAGGGGGAAGGAAGGAAGGAAAAAAGAAGAGAAGGAAGTGATTTATTCTGTTTTTCATTTTAACACACACATATACACAATAAAAAAATAAAAACTCCTTTCCTACATTGTTCACTGACACGGGGAATGAGATTCTATGACAATTTAGGTCAATTCCAATTTGGAATTATTCACATTATTTATCTCAAGATACCCTTGAACAAGCATTCGATTTAGAGTAATGTACAGTGAATAATAATAATAATAATTAAAGATGACTCATTTTAATTAAACTCAATGGGTTGCAAAAAATATATAGACAACAAAACAAAAATCAGAAAAATGATATACAAACAAAAATGAGAATATGAGCAATGTTCTAAATGTTGAATTTAGAAAATCTACCTCAACAAACTAAAATTTTGAATATACACACACGACAGAGGCAAATTTAGATAGTATAGGACTCCTGAGAATAATCCAATAGCAGACACATCAACTAAAATAGCACCTAATCACTTTGGTTGTCGTCTTCAATTCATTAATTCACATAAGTTAGCCCTTTATTGCATGCATATGCTACATTATATATTAACATTCAAAGACAATTTCATAAATATTATTTGAGAGGAAAATGGAGAAATAAAAAAGAGCATAGGTGTTAGACAAACTAGGTTTCCATTTTGGTTTAGCCATGTGCTTATTCTGTAGTCTTTAAAAACTTATTTAACCTCTTTAATGAACTTTCCTTCCCACATAAATATAACATTAATAATTATTGCATTGAGTTTTTTGTGAAAGTTATAAATAACATATAAAATGTCCAATAGAATTCTTGAAAATAAAATTAATCTAAATAAATGGCTGTCATTATAAAATGATATATACAATTGCATGTGTGTAAGTGTGTATATACACACACATAAAAAAAAACAGCCCAAGAGAACTGAACATAGAGTGTGAGCAAATCAATCAAGTTTGGTTAATATTTATTTTTACGTTTTTGTCATATGTTCTATGAAAATATAATACTGATATTCTTCAAAGGAAAGCACATTGAATAAGTACTTAGCATTGTTAAAGCATCTAGAATGCTAAAGTATACTTTTTTCACATATCCCATTTGTAAAATTCCATACTGCATAGTTTACATCGTTTATTAACCTCATCTTTTTTTTGTGAAGATTTGCTTGTATTTTCTACGTGTCTGAACATAGTATCTGCAAATAGCAGTAGGTTTTTTAAAAAAATAATTTAATCCTTGTAAGTTGTATTTCTTTTAATTAATGTGTTGAATAAGATAATATATCCAGGCAATGATAAGCTGAAGTGTAGTTGTAAATATTCTTTTATTTTTCTTTTCCCAAATGGAACATTTGCAACAAATCTCTATTAAGGATATGTTTTCAGTAATTGCTTTTGTAGATACTTTCTTCTATTACTGCTTTCCTGAGTGTCTATTATGAATTTATTAATTTTTATTAAATTCATTCCATGCATCATTTGAAATAATTACAATTTTTTTCTCAACTATCCTAATGTGAGTTTCTTGACTGAGTTGGAATGATAAAATAATCTTGAATTTCCAAAATAAACTTTTTCCATTTTCTTATCTCTCTACATTATATGATATTCAGTCTCAAAAACTTTGTTAATAAATGCATCTATGCTTATGAGTGACACTGGCCTATATTTTTTCATGTCATTGACTTTGGTATGTATTTAATAACATTTAGTTTTTCCTCTATTTTCTAGATGTAATTTTTTTCTTAAATACTTGTTAGAATAAATTGATTAAAACATCTGGGGGTGTAGTTTTCTCCATGGACAGGCTTTTAATTGCACATTTATTTGTTTTAATGGATATTCTTCTTCTTCTTATGGCATTTTTGGTAACTTTAATTTTGCTATGAATTTATCCATTACATCTGAATTTTCAATTTTGGTGTTCTAAAGTTGTTTAAAATATGAGCAATTTAGCTTGCATAATTTACAATGATATACTTTAATTTTTTTCTATTTTACATTATTCCTTTTTAAAATTTCTGAATTCGTATTGCTAAGATTTTATCAAAGTTTGGTCTTTTCAAAGAGCCAAGTATGAACAATTCTTGCTCTTCTCTCTCTAATGTTAATTTTCTCTTAATTAACATTTCCTTGGCCTTCTTGATTTTATTTTATTTTTTTACTTTTGGGGGTTTAGTTTGCTATATACTTTTCAAATTTCTTGGAAAGCTTCTCAATCCTTCTTTTCTTAAGGACGTGGATTCCATGAAATCGATAAAGGCCTCTATTAATTAATCTGTCCCCATACAATTTGTTAAGAAGTCTTTTCATTACAATTCAAATCAAAATATACTCTAGTTCCAATAATTATTACTTAATGAATGATGTATTTGGCTTTAATTCCATCATCACACTGAATTGAGCACTGCCAATTTGTTGTTTCTCTTTTCCTGTTTTTAAGCAAATTTTAGATAGTTATTTTGATTATTCTATTTTTATTTCTATTAATGCATATGTTTCCTTAGTGTTACAGTTATTTAAAGATTGCAATATGCAACATAAATTATCAAATTATAACATTTATTTTTAGCCAGGCTCGGTGGCTCAGCCTGTAATCCTGCGCTTTGGGAGGCCGAGGTGTGTGAATTGCCTGAGCCCGCGGCCTGGGCAACTTGGCAAGACCTCATCTCTACAATAAATCAAAAAATTAGCCAGGCATGATAGAATGCGCCTGTAGTTCCAGCTACTTGCAAGGCTGAGGCGGAAGGATCGCCGGAGCCCAGCAGGTCCAGGCTGAGAGCGTGCCCCTGCACTCCAGTCTGGGCAACAGAGTTAGACTCCAACTCAAAAAAAAAAATTATAACATTTATATAATTTGTTATCTTCCTGAATTATAAATATTATATACTTTAAGAATTGACTGTCATTGTCTCAATGTATCATCATACGTTGCAGGCTTATGGTTTGTGTGTGTGTGTGTGTGTGTGTGTGTGTGTGTGTGTGTGTGTGTGTGTGTGAATGTTAGACAACAGACACTTAAAATTATACACACTTTTGCTCACAACTTATTCAATCTAAAATTTTTCAATTTTATCTCCAACTGCTCCAGCTATGGTATTCCTTAATTGAAGAAGTGCCAACTTCTTTCAATCAGATAGAAATTAGGACAGAATATATTTAGAAACCTGAACTCTTTTCTTTCTCTCATACATCATATCTAATTGGTCAACAAATCCCAGCAGCTTTACTATTAAAGGCCATTCTGAATGCAAATAATTGTAATCACCTTCTGTATACCCAGTTTATTCAAGCCATCATCATTTCTCATCTGAATTATTGTACTAGCCACCAGGGAAGTTTGCTAAAAGACAAAGTGAGATCCCAATCGGTGTTTCTGATCTGAACAAAAAACTCTATTTTGTATACATATTTGCCAAGGACCAATATGGAATGAGTGTGTTGATACATGCATATATGTTAGATGAATATGGATGTTACTGTCTTTTTACCATTCTATTTTCTAGGATTTGAACCCTGTTTACTTCACTATCGTAATTTTTTAAAATAAAAATCTTTTCAGAATGTTGTTTTGGAATTTTATGTTTGATTCTTATTGCTGAAATACAGGACATTGTTTTTTTAAATCCCCATCCAGAAAGCACATAGTTTCATACCATAATATCTCTCAAATTATGTTTAATCAATCATTTAATGGCTCTTATATTTAAATCTAAAAGCAGTACCTGATGAGTGCACATCTATACAAGGAAGCCTCAAGCTACAGACTTCCTGGAATGTCTCTGGATATCAGGTATTTGAGCATACAGACCATTTCCTAAGAGGTATTTTAGAGCATAGATACATATACATATATACACATATGTATATGTATATGTACACACACATGTACGTGGATACATACACACATTTATACATGTATATGTATATATACATATATATGACATACATATATATCACATATATGATATACATGTATATGATACACACACATATTCACACACACACACACACCTATATATATATCCACATATATATGGCATACTCATTCATCAGTAAATGGGCCATTGACATTTAGTTTCAATCCAACTCTCTCGTTTTTTTTTTAATTATTATTATTTTAAGGTTGTGGGTACAATTCAGGGTTAGGTATACAAATAATCATTGTAGAGGTAAAGTTTGGGCCTCACTTTGGCTCCCACTTCATCTGGTTTGAGATCAGGTGCTCTTATTGATGAGGTGTATCTCCCCTCCTTCGCTTAGCAGTTTTCCACTACTGCTAACCCCTTTCTTATAGAATTATGATAATTGTTCAGGGTCCACTTAGGGGTGAGCACATGTGGTACTCGGTTCTTTGTTTCTGTGATAGATCACTCAATATTATAGACTCTAAGTTCATTCAAGTTGCTGTGAAGTTCATAATTTTGTCCTTCTTTATGGCTGAATAATACTTCATCATGTATATGTATCACATTATTTTAGTCCAGTCCACTTTTGATGGGCAGCATGGTTGACTCCATGTTTTTGCTATTGTGGATAATACTGCAATAAACATGTGTGCGCAGGTATCTTTTCCATAGAGTGATTTGAATGCCTCCTGGTCTATGCCCAGAAAGAGGATTGCAGGGTCATATGGAAGGTCGACTTTTAGATTTTTTAGGAATCACCAAACCGTTTTCTACAGAAGTTAGACTAGTTTACACTCCCATCAATAGTCGTAGAAGTGTTCCCTTTCCCCTTCATCCTCTCCAGCATCTGTTGTTTTTTAAGTTATTGATGATGGCCATCCTGACTTGAGTTAGGTGGTATCTCAATGTGGTTTTAATGTGCATTTCTTTGAGGATTAGTGAGGCTGAGCAATTTTTCATGTATCTGTTAGCTGCTCCTATGTCTTCTTTTGAGAAGTGTCTATTCACATCTTTTGTCCACTTTGTTATAGGGCTATTTAATTTTTTTTTTCTTTTTGGTACATTTGAGTTCCTTGTAGATCCTGGATGTTAGACTTTTGTCAGATATATAGTTGGAAAATATTTTTTTTCCCATTCTGTGGGCTGTCTCCCTGCTCTCTTGATGGTTTTGTTTACTTTGCAGAAGCTTTTCAGTTTGATGAGGTCCCACTTATCTAGCTCATCTCTTATGGCATGGGCATTTAAGGTTTTGATCAGGAACTGGTTGCCAGATGCAATTTCCATAAGGGTGTTTCCTAAGGTTCTTATTGTTTGAAGCTCTACATTTAGGTCTTTGATCCATTTAGAGTTGATTTTTGTGTATGGTGATAGGTAGGGGTCTTGTTTTGCATAAGGTCAGCCAGTTTTCCCATCACCATTTACTGAATAAATTCACCTCTCCCAGTGGTTGTTAGTGGAGGCTTTGTCAAAGATGAGTTGGTTGAGAAATTGAGGTTTTGCTTCTGGAAACTCTATCCTGTTCTATTGGTCTATATGCCTGTTCTTGTAACAATACCAGGCTGTTTTGATTATTGTGGCCTTATAATAAAGTTTAAAGTCTGGAAGTGTGATACCTCCCACTTTGGTTATTTTGCTAAGAATTGTTGTGATTATTCTTGGTCACTTATGTTTCCATACGAATTTTGGTATTGTTTCCAGGTCTGAGAAGAATGATGCTGGTAATTTAATGGGTATTGCATTAAATTTGTATATTGCCCTGGGTAAGATGGACATCTTAACAATGTTGATTCTTCCAATCCCTATGCGTGGAATATTTTTTCCTTTTGTTTGTGTCATCTTTGATTACTTTGAGCAGTTTTTTAGCTTTTACTGTAATGGTCTATCACTTCTCTGGTTAGAAAGATGCTGAGGTCTCTTTCTCTCTCTCTCTTTCTTTCTCTCTTTCCTTCTTTCTTTCTTTCTTTCTTTCGTGGCTATTGTGAATGGGATTGTGCTCTTTGTTTGGGTTTCTGCTTGTTTATTGTTGGTGTATAGTGATATGACTGTCTTTCGCACATTCAGTTTATACCCTGAGACTTTGCAAAAATCTGTATTCTCAGTTGCTGTCTTCCCAGGGGTCTGTACAGGGCCTCTGTTCTTCCACTGGCTCTTTTTTATTTGTGAAGGTTTTCCTCCTCTCCTTTGTTTAATTCTGTTGTTCAGTGTTAGAAGGAATAGATTTCACTTCTGTTTGTTCAATCCCCTATTATTCCTTTATAGTTCCTCTGGATTTGTTCAATTTTGAAACTGAATTGGAGTTGGGGGGCTGTGCTTTTGCAGTTTTGAGGTTTGTTTAAGGGGGGAGCTGTGGTTCAAAAGCTCTCTGCAGACCCCAGTATCTGCTGACAGGTGTTTGGGCACCCTGGAACTCACTTCTCACACCCTTACAATTTGTTCATGCAGTGGGAGTATATGTTTACCCTCTGTAAGCAAAATGAGATAAGAAAAAGTAAAAGATCAGAAAAAGATAAGTGGGAGAAGAAAGGATAAGAACATAAAAAGGAAAGCAGGAGAAGAACGAAAGGTGAAGAGAGAGAAGAAGAGGGAAAACAGACAGGCCTGCCAACTAACAAACAGACAAAGAATTAAACAAAAATCAAACAAACAAACCCTACGAACAATCATACAAATAAATAAATAAATAAACAGACATGTTGATGAACTCGCCCTCAAAAATACTCATAAGCAAACATAAAATTGAAAAACAAAATAACAAAAACAAAGCAAATAGAAAATGTAAACAATAACAGAAATATATATATTTAATTAATATATAAAATAAATATATATATATATATAAATTTTTTTTTAAAGCTCCCTCTATGGTCATTTCTGGAACTTCAGTTTCCCTCCTCGAGCACTGCTGCCACCACTTTTGGCTGCCACAGTGTTAGGGAGCAGCTCCAGTCTCCAGGCCTTCCCCTCTGTTCTCAGTACAGATTACAGATCCATTGGGTTGCTCTTCGCATGGGTCAGACACCCAGAGGACTGCTGTGGTAGGAGGATGAATCAGCTCCGGACTCACCTGACTTGTCCACTGCTGCCAAGGCTCCCACTCAGATCAGACTGCCCGTGCCTGGTTCAGCATTGGAGAGGGGCATCTGTCTCTCCTTGTCCAATGGTTGATCCCAGAGAACTGCGGAGATAGCCTCTGGGTCTCAGGTTGGAGGCTGGACAGAGCTGGGTGGGGCAATGCAGGTCACTGTCTGTCTGAGGACAGAGAAAATCGTGGAAATCAGCATCTCCTCATCAGCAGTGGAACTCAGTTCCAGAGTTCCTCGTCTTGCCTTCTCTACGGTTCCTGCTGCTAGTCCCCGGTTTGCTGCTGCAGGTGGTGGGGTGGGTCAGGTGCCAGGTGCTGAGGAGCAGCTGAACTCTGCCACCTCCTCCCAGGAGACCCTTAAAGAATGTTAGACAATCCTGCATGCCAGGGGCTCAGATCTCAGGGCAGTGATGGGTTGTAGTCACCACTGAAAGAGAGCCCTTGATGCATGAACCCTAGTCTCCCCTCAGTAAGACTTTCATTCACCCACTGGCACACACCCACTGGTATAGACAGCCTTTATGGACACTTGCTTTTGCAGAGACTCTCACATTCCGACCAGTTCGGTTGTCATCTTGCCTGCTTCCCTCTCACTTGTTTTTAAAGTTGTCTTTACAAGTTGCTCAATATTACTGAGTCCTAGAAACAAGGTTAATAACATTCAGTGTTGCTTTTGGGAGAATTATATTTACAGTAAGCACTTTATGAGGGAGGACCACTAAAAAAGCCAGAATTATTTCTTGGAGGGTGGAAATTGTTTTTTGGAGGTACAGGCTTCCCCCGCTAGTTAATTGTTCTAGGAACTGGCAGCAGTGTACCAGCTACCATTGTTGTAAGAGGCTGCATTTGACTTCAGTCATTTTTTTGAGGAATCTTTCAACCTGTTTGCTCATTTCATAACAGGTGATTTACAAGTGCACCTCACCACATTGCACTGAGTGTTTTGTAATTTTGACCAAAAATGTCATGACCCCCATGCCCTACCTTCCCTATACACCCGATCTCACCCTGAGTGACTTTTTGTTTGTTTGTTTACCCAGATGATAAAAGTTCTCAAAGGGAAGCATTTTGCTGATGTGGAAGAGGTGAAACACAAAATGAGAGAAGCACTAAAAAGCATCAAAATTGACTAACTCAAAAACTGTTTTGAGCAGCGGAAGAAGCTCTCAGTAGGTGTATTGAATCAAATGGAGAGTACTTTGACGTGATTGAAGTTCAGATATGTAACAGAATAAATACATAGTTTTTTTTGTTTTTTTGTTTTTTGAGTTGGAGTCTCACTCAGTCGCCCAGACTGGAGTGCCATGGCCGCTCCCGGCCACCGCAGCCTCGACCCGCTGGGCTCAGGCAATCCTTCCACCTCAGCCTTCCGAGTAGCCAGAATTACAGGCATGCGCTACGACGCCTGGCTGATTTTTTGATTTATTGCAGAGATGAGGTCTCGCTGCCCAGGCGGGTCTCGAACCCACGGGCCCAGGCAAATAGATTTTTTAAACAAATAAATTCCAGTTTTATTGGGGATCCTCTCTTATACAGTCATGATCTTATTTTTTCTTTACCATCTCCAAAATTGATAGTGATTTTTAAATTACTGTCATATAGATAAAGAAACGAAACCTAAGAGAGATTAAGTCATTCATGCAATAATTGCTGTAATTTGAACTTCTATTGAGAAAAAATTAAAAAAACGCTTTGCCTGTAGCAAAGTTAAATATTTAAGATGAAATAGATAAATACAGTTAGACACCTATAGTTTTCAAAGCTCAGAATTGTTCTGAAGTATTTTCTAAATCTGTATGTTTTTAGAACAGCATGTTGAATAGGGAGATCAACTCATAGCATACAGGCCCCCATATTCTCTTAATTTCCTCCTATCCCACTACCACTGTATTTTAATTTCCTCTGGTAGTTCCTCTTGATTAATACATTTTGGAGTGCATCAGAGCTTAGGTCTGGGAACTAATATACCTTATGCTACGCTCAATAAGTCAAAACCATCCAGTGTCATGTCATTAAATACCACTTATACATAATGACTCCTCCATTTTTAGGTCCAAACTGAATTTCTTCCTGAAACGCCAGACTTTATTTCCAATAACCTAATGAACATGTGTGTAAGTGACTTAAAAGAACAATGCTAAGATTTGGAAAGACTATAGAGAGTCCTCAAGCCAAAGTCAAGTCATGTTAGAGGATTTTTGCATCTCCCAGAAATGAGCCTGCCTTTGCATTCCTGTCATAATCAGACATTGGACAGCCAACCCATGGGAACATGACCTCCACTAAAACTCATTGATTACACCTTTATAGTCCTCCTAGTTGTTAGACATCTGAAAGGTACATTTTCGTGGTGAGCACATACTGTTATCTATCACTTGGTCCAAGCCATCATCCCCTCTCAATAAAATTATTGGAATAAAATGTGCTATCAGCTCTTATCTGCCTTTTCCTCGTTTTGGTATTTTTCTCAGCACAACTTCCACTGTATCTCTTTTAAGCTTTAAGTCAGTCGCTCTCAACTCAAACCTTCCAATGACCCACTATTTTTGAGTAGACCACAAAGCCAACAATGTGGACTACAGGTCTCCACATGAATTGGCTAGTGCTTCTTCTCTGACGTCTCACTCACCACAGGCCTATCCTCTCTGCTATTTTTCAAATATGCCAGTCATACTCCAGCCTGTAATCCTCTGTAATTGCTGCAGTAGATGCTTGGAATCCATTCCTACCACACCCTATCCATAATGCTCAGTGTCACACCATTTAACCTTCTATTAGAAACTGAGCCTTGCTAGGGACAGAGGTTCTTATCTGTTTACTGTGGTGTTCATAGAGCTTCTGCCAGTGTCTGATGCAGAATAAGTGCTCAGGAAATTATTTTTTCCATTTAAAAATAGCAACAAATACAAGAGCTTCTGTGTCAGACAGATGGGCATTCAAATTCCAATTTAGATAGCAACTACTATTTCTCTTTGAAGGAATTAATTAGTAAATATATCTCAAATCCCTTTCCTGTAAAATTATAGATTATTTCAGTACAGATATCATTACATTTGTATTGTAGATATCAAATAACCACATATTTTTATGATTTTTCAGGAGTTGCAAAAATCCTGTTTATCATTACAATCCTTATCCAACTGTGTTGGAGTTTATCATTCTTGTACTCCAGTACTACTTCAAGTGATGGTTGGGTTACAACACAACTCTGAACATTTTCACTCAGAGATACTTTGCTAATAACTTTCTTGAGGGATTATAAATCACCTTTCATTCTTGCACAGAAATATTCCAAAGGGTATAAATTAATGAACAAAGGATTTTTATTAACGTGGACTCAAAAACTGGCTTTGCCTCAATGGGTATGTAAACATAGAAAAATTATTTTATTCCTTTCAGATGCAATTTATTCATCCATAAAATAATGGTAATGATACTCCTCTCTCCAAGGGGTTCCGATATAAGGTTCATAAAATGTCTAAATTAGATTTATATCACATAGCCAGCACCCCTAAAGATGTCATTTTACCTGAAGGTGGCAGAAAGTCCATGATTTTTGATAAAGGTAGTGAAAGTATGAGATCATGTCCATACACTTGAAGGTCACAGGTTCTTATTTAACACAGAATTCAGCTCTAGCACATCACTGTTCCTAAAATGGCTAATGAAATGAAATGTTAGTATTCCAAAGTCAACACATCATAATTCTGTACTGACTGAAGAATAAGATAAAGTCATCAACAGATAAGGTCATCTAAGCAAAAAACACATTCATTCCCCAATTTCTCTCCAGGAGACACACTTCTCCTGACCTGTGATGTACTATGTCAATTTGATGTATTGGATGAATTATTTTCTGTTTAATGCTAAGAAAACAACTTGTCTTTTCTTTATTGACCTTGATATATCTCACTTCTAGAATTATGAGCACTAGAGTTTCAAAAGATCTGATTAGGTCCTAGCTCTGTCTGACTACTAGTGGGATTTTTAGTAGCATCATTACATGACCCACAGTCCAAGCTTCTCTGTGCTGGACTGTGAGTCCTGCAGGGGGCAGACGTATTCTCTCTCCTTTAAAGTAATGCAGCCCAGGCGTGATGGCTCATGCTTATAATCCCAGCACTTTGGGAGGCCAAGGTGAAAGTATTACCTTAGCCCACAGGTTCAAGATCACCCTGGGCAACTTAGCAAGACCTCATCTCTACAATAAATCAAGAAAAATGAGCTGAGCATGGTGCTGCATTCCTGTAGTTCCAGCTACTTTGAAGGCTGAGGTGAAAGGATAGTCTGAACCCAGGTCGAAGCTGCAGTGGCCATGAGTGTGCCACTGTACACCAGCCTGGGAGACAGAGTGAGACTCCAACTTAAAAATTAAAAAAAAAATATGTAAAGTAATGCAACCAAGAACAGAAGAACCATAAATAATAGGTTTATAAAAACAAGTCAATGTATAATTTGGTTTAAAAAATACCCAAGTATATTTTTTGAATATGTTGCCTTATTACAGAGCATAAGTTATAATTGAATATATTTTTGCCATAATTTCTTACATAATTATTAATTACATTATTCACGCACTGAATTGTCCTTCATTCTAGTAAAACAAGCATTACATAATCAAATCCCAAGTTCATGGAATTACTAGTTCAGAGCAGTGAAAACACCAAACTTCATATATATATATGTAGTTTAATTTTTTTTCCCAGATAGTTATGTTGGTTGAATTCAACAAATGCAATTATAATAACAGTTGCCCTCTTTTAGTTGAATGGTCTTAGAATTTATCACCCAAAGCCAGGCTCGGTGGCTCAGCCTGTAATCCCGTGCCTTTGGGAGGCTGGGGTGAGTGGATTGCCTGAGCCCGTGGGTTTGAGACCCGCCTGGGCAGTGAGACCTCATCTCTACAATAAATAAATTAAAAAATCAGCCGGGCGTGGTAGCGCATGCCTGTAATTCCAGCTACTTGGAAGGCTGAGGCAGAAGGATTGCTGGAGCCCAGCAGGTCAAGGTTGCGGTGGCCGGGAGCGGCCACTGCACTCCAGTCTGGGCGACAGTAAAAACAAAAAAAACCTACTTAAACATATTTGAAAATGAAAAGAGGATGTAGATGTAGTTAACAATTGCCCTAAGACGTCAGTAAAAACTGGATCTATTCCAGACAAACTAGGATATAAGGTTACCCTGTTTATCACTTGGTTTATGCTCTTTCTTCTATGCTGCATTGCTTCTATGCAAACAGGTGCTTAGGAATCATCTGTGAAAAGTATCATAGAAAGTATAGGGATTAAATGAATGTTTGTGGAGTCAACTGCTTGGCTGGATGTTACAGTTCACTGGGGAACATGGAGTGTAGCTTGGAGAAACAGTACGTATGTAGTGAAGACGTTTATCCTGAGAGGAGTATTCCATTTTAACAGGGTCACAGACTAGATAATCTGTAAGGACTTCTAGAGCAATACATTTGAAAAGCTGAATGAAATACAAAATATTGTCTACACAGCATGGCTAAGTTTCCAAGAAAAGAAATCTCATGCCCTCAAATACCAGTGAAAACTGAAGGCAAGGGGGTCAGTGGGTGCTAGTTTAGCTGTACTGAGGATTAATTTTTATCTTGAGTTAAAATACTTGCATTTTCAAAGGCTTAAGAAATGAGGATACAAGACTTCAGGCTGCTTTGAAGTAGGAGTGTGACTGAGACCCTGACTTGCCAACTTCTGAGGTGATAAGTGATGGTTATCAAGTGGGTGTGGTAATGCCACACTAGGGGATGTTTATACTTTTATATGTTTTGTTTTTTGTGTGTGACGATGAGTAAGTAGAACACCATAGCAAATTAGAAAATTGACCATTTCTAAAAGAAAAAAAAAGAAAAATGTATCATAGAATATAGAGGAAGTATTTGTTTTACAAAGACTGCAAATATTTCTTAAATTCTACCTAAAAATTCAATTGTGTATCAATGATAGGAAAGAATCTAAAAAAGAAATTCATCTGTATATGTATAAGCCTTAATCACGACATGCACATTATCATCTTCAGTCAAAACATGCAAGCATAAAATATTGAATTAAAAGTTTTTAAACTTTTGTAGATGCAAACAACTTTCAAAACATGTGTGATAAGGTGTGACTCTATTTTTATGATGTCACTATCTTAATGTGAATAAAATTTCTTAAATCATGTACTTAAAAACCAAATATGTTTTGAATTGTATTAACAACACCACCCTCAGGGATTGTGAGACAAGGTACTACAGAAATTAGCATATATTATCTTCAGTCTCTTTGATGTAGTTTGCAAAAAGGAAACATCTGTGGGAATAAAAGCAGCTTGTCTGAAAGCATAGAATAAGATCTTTAACAATCAATATTCTGTATTCGCTGAAATGTCAGTATTTAGTTTCTGCTTCCCATTTTGGTTAACTTTATAATCCTCTCTGTGAATTATATGCTAAACTTAATCACTAGAGAATGATAGGTGGAATTAAAATTGGCATAATGTTTGTGGTTACACAGACTTAGATTGAAACCTCAACTTCTCAACATCTGTCTGACTGAGGGCAAGTGCTTAACCTTTTGGAGACCACATATTGTTCATATTTTAAATAAAGATAAGTATGCCTCTCTTATAGGATGGGTGGAAGGATTATTGATAATAAATGCAAAGCCTCTAGCATGAAATAGGTTTTCAAAAACGATAGCTCTTATTACAAGTATACATCAGAATCACTCTGGGATATTTTAAAATTCAATCATAATGCCTAAGAATGTGGCCCATTACCAAGACTAAAGATATTCACAGATAGCAACAGAGACATTCTCTTTTGTATTAAGAAAAGCTGTGCAGTGGTTTTGACTTTTCCCATAACTTTCCCAGCCTCACACTTTGCAAAACCGTCTTCTTTTTTTTCAAAAGTAACTCAGATTAAGATATAATTTATTTGGTGACTATATTGTGTTAGAAACTGTCATATGCTTGATTTCAAAAATATCCAAAATAATTCTAATAGGTTTTTAACCTTGTGTTACTGGTGATTGGATTCATCTTCAGTGAGATAAAAAGATTTTACTAGGGTGACAAGTAGTAAGTACAATGACTAGATTTAAATCCAGGTTTCCAAGATTTACAGTCTAATCCTTTTCAGTATGTAGCTCAAATGTTTCCATCTTCTAGCTTTTTTACAAGGTGAACTTTTGGTTTCTACATTCAGCTCTCCTAACATATTTTACCTAGCTTTATTATCACATTTTTCATTCTTACCATACTTTCCTGTTCAGATGTCCACCTAACTTACTGAGTATGGGGTACTACATGTGAGAGATCCTGTTACTTATCATTCTGTGACTACATGTGCTATCTTTCAATCAATTCCAAACCACACATTGCATTTTGCTTATTTACTTTTGTTATGTTTGTTTGGTCCCCTTTTCCAGTTTTCTCTTCCTTTTCTGAACTTTGATACTTTTGAAGATTGCACACTATTTTATTAAATACCCCCCAATTTCACTGCATTTGTTGTTTCCCTATGGTTAGATTACAATTAGGTGAGCTCTGCAATAGTGTCTAGACTTTGTTAGGATTAGGGATGGTTAAGGCATGACTGGATCTACAAATAGAGTCTGTAGGCCCTGATTGGGGCACACTGACCCAAAGACTCATCCTTATTGACATTTGGCTTCACAGATTTTGGGCCTCAGCATTTCCTCCAAGTCACCTATTGTTCCACATGATATCACTCCTTTTAAAATTTTTTTTTTTTTTGAATTGAAGTCTCACTCTGTTGCCCAGACTGGAGTGCAGTGGCCGCTCCTGGCCACCAAAGCCTCGACCTGCTGGGTTCCGGCGATCCTTCCACCTCAGCCTTCCAAGTAGCTGGAACTACAGGCGCGCGCTACCACACCTGGCTAATTTTTTGATTTATTGTAGAGATGAGGTCTCGCCAAGTTGTCCAGGTGGGTCTCGAACCTGAGGGCTCAGGCAATCCACTCACCTCAGTCTTCCAAGGCGCGGGATTACAGGCTGAGCTACCGAGCCCGGCTTAATTTTTATTCCTTAGCTTAATGAACAGTTTTCATGTAGTCTCAACCTTGACTGTGCCTTGAGACTGGGTTTCAGTATTAGTCAGTGTGCCCTTGATAAACAAAACCAATAAGATATGAGAGAGAGAGAGAGAGAGAGAGAGAGAGAGAGAGAGAGAATTTGTTTTTAATAAATGGCTTATTTAATTATGGAGGCTTAGTGAGTCCAAAATCTGATAGGAAAGGCCAATAGACTAGAAACTCAGGGAGGTCTAGTGTTGCAAATGAAGTCAGATAGCTGGCAGAATTTCTTCATATTGGGGAGGCCAGTTTTTTGCTCTCTTCAGGACTTCAACTAATTTAACAAAGCCTACCTATATCATGGAGAGTAATCTGCTTTATTCAGAGTTAGCCAATATAAGTGTAAATCTCTCATCCAAAAGCACCTTCACAGAAACCTTCAGAATGTTTTAAGTAAATATTTGGGTATTGTGGCCCAAGCAAAGTTGACACATAATGTTAAACATCACAATGACCTATTCATCACATCATCTGTAGCCATTTTATACCAGATGTCCCAGGGCCCATTCCTTTTTCTGGTGTGCATTTATATTCCATCTAACCACAGTAAAAAAAAAAAAAAAGTATAGCCAGAGGTTGTCAGGGCTAGAAACATGCTGGGAAATTATGCTATGCTAAACTTCACAGGTAATATTTTACAAATATAATTTCACAACTGTGCTACATTTTGCAGGAGAAGGATATTGAGGAGCAGATAGCAGGGGCATGGTATTCTCAAAATAACACTGCACATTCAAGACACTGCAAAGTATCCTGACACCTAGAATATTTTTGTAATTGCTGTCATTTTCCAAATCTTTCTATTTATACTGAAAGTAATAAATGCTTTTTCTAGGGGCCTAGAGACATCGATATGGTGGTTTGCAACAAAAATCAGATTTATTTGAAAGTTTATGTTTTATATTAAAAATCAAATGCAGGCCAGGCTCAGTGGCTCAGCCTGTAATCCCAGCATTTTGGGAGGCCGAGGTGAGTGGATTGCTTCAGCCCATGAGTTCAAGACCAGCCCAGGCAACTTGACACGACCTTGTCTCTACAATAAAAAATAAAAAATTAGCCAGGTGTGGTAGTGCACGTCTGTAATTCTGGCTACTTGAAAGGCTGAGTGGAAGGATTGCCGGAGCCCAGCAGGTCCACAGAGTGAGAATCAAACTCAAAATTTGTTTTTCTGCTAGTATATATATATATGCATTTTTAAAACATAATTGTCTGTGATGATTAACTATATGTGTCTACTTATGTGGGTCATGGTGCCCAGGTGTGTGGTCAAACGTTATTCTGGATGTTTGTATGAGAGTGTTTTTGGATGAGATTAACATTTAAGTCAGTGAACTTTGAGTAAAGCAGAATACCCTCCACAATGTGCATAATCCTCATCCAATCCGTTGAAGGACTGAATAGAAAAATAAACACTGACCTCCTCTGAGCAACGGTAAATTGTGTAGCATATATCTTTTGGATTTGAACTGCAGTATTAGTTTTCTCTTGGGTCTTCGGTCTGATGGTTCTTGGACTTGAACTGTAATATTTGCTTTTCCCTGGGTCTCCAGACTACTGACCCGCCCTGCTGGACTTGTCATTCTCCGTAATCAAGACTTGTGCAGTCTCCATAATCAAAACAGCCAATTCCTTAACATAAATTGATCTCTGTCTCCATATATATGCGCGCGTGCACACACACACAC
>NW_007162841.1:107095-129716 GCF_000164805.1 Carlito syrichta
ATTCACACACACACACACACACACACACACACACAAACACACACACACACACACACACACACACATGCAAACATATATACATGCATATTATCACACATTATTTTATTGTGTAGTATTATTGACTTTGTTTCTCTGGAGAACCCTAATACAATGCCTTAAAATAAAAATTTATCCAAAAACCAGTGAAAAAAAACCATAATCTAAAAAGATGACTTGCTGCAAAAGCACTCTCTATGAAAAGTAAACCACTGCTTTCTGCCAACATCTCAACATCTAGACTCTGCATTCTTCTTTTTATCATCAGACACAGCCACAGAAACCTTCCTTTCCACAAAATAGGAGTTTCCACAGCCTCTGATTGTGATAACATCTGTCATGGAATTTAAGAATGATGAATCAGCCCCAGATCTTTAGGAACAGGATGTATACAGCTACCGCACAACTAGCACAGCTGGTAGCAGCAGCTGGACTCAGTGAAGACCCAGTCGGTAAAGTAAAACAGAACCAGAGTGCAAAGAAAGCATGAAAGGCTATACCAAAAGTCATTTTAGAAATTTTAAAAAATCCTGTTTTCACAAAGCCATATGTCTGCAGGAATCTGGACTCAGACACCTACGTAGCTTTTGGAGAACTCAAAACCAGCTATCCACTACTGAGGAAATAACATTTCAGGAGGAATTTGTCATAAGGATTCAAGCAAAAATGAACATTCCAACTGCTCAAGACAAGAAAGAAGAGGAAGATGTCAATGAGAAATAAGTAGAAGGAAATCAAATTGGTCACGACATAGGCAAATGTTTGCAGAATAGAGACGATCTGGTCCCTGGAGAACAGCAGCAATATAATCGTAAATGTTTTAGGAAATGAATAGTGAAATCATCTGACAATGTGGACTCTTTTTGGAGTCCAAAATAAGAAATTGTAGCCCTAAAAGAGCATGTGGTAATACTTCTAACAATGAAGTTGTAGCTTCTTCTTGAATAAAAAACAAAAAATAAAATAACCCCACAAGATAAATAACAATGTATTTCTTCATTGACCACATAATTATATACATGGAGATACCCAAACTGGCTGGTTAATGAAAAGTTTAATTAGAATAATTTTTTTGGCTATGAATGTGTTATGGGTAAAAGAATTATGAGAGCAGGAATCTGGCTCCTCTGATAGTTATAAATGATAGCGTTTCTAATTGAACCTTAGTCATTTGATTGCACATTCAATTTGATTTCTAAAAATTATGAAAATTAATCAAATTCATAGTTCTGGTTGAATTTAATACCTGAATTGTAATTTTTAGTCTTATTCAAACATCCTTGGGTTCCAGTAAATTAGTTTATTGAATGATTATTTTAAATGCAGTTCTATTTAGCTGTTTAGAGTCTATTCATTGAAACAGAAAGTCTGTAATTACTGTGTTCTTAAAACCATATTCATACCATTTAGTAATTTTTATGGAGCCGTTTGCAAAGGAGTACACACAAAGAATCATAATAAAGCAGATTAAGAAAATTTCCTTTTTTCCTATTTTACCAAGTATGCTTGAAGGTACTAAAAGAATATTTGGCAAATGACTCACAGAGACTCATATATGTGTTTCTTCAGAGCATAATACAAGGTGAAAGTTTAATATGATTTAATTCTCTAATAATGAATCAAATGCTCAACATAATAAATATTGTATTTAATCTTTGTACTTTGAATAAAGTAGTGGAATAATGTCTTTCTATGGAGATTACAAATAAAGTAACTCATGTAATTATTCCGTAATAATGTAATTGTTGCCATGTAGACTATAGACCATAAAAAAGCATTAAGTAATTGTAGGAGTATTTATGGCCTGAAAATTGTCTAGCAATTATACTAGAGGTAATAGTAGCATAAAATTCATAGCTTAATTGTTCCTTGATTTTTAAATGTAAAATGTGGGCATCTTTTTATTATAGACCTAAGCACCTAACCACATAATTACATCACAAGCTTCACACAGAATAGAAAATTGAGCACAATCCAATAAACGATTTGCTCCCCTATATAATTTTAAGTTTCTGAAAATTGGCTATTTTTTAAATTGGTTATGTCACTGAACCTCAACTTTCACACTTTTGAAATTCAAAAATTTAAATGAGATAGTTATGTGATACTATTCTCTGGAATACTTTGGGTCATGTGTGAATATGTGTGTTTTCAATGGATAGAATTTTCTTTGTTCTTTAAAAGCATCATTAATAGGAAACTGGCACCGTTTTTGAAAAATTATAAGAGCTTGACACACTTGATATACCCCATTCCTTGTATCAATATGAAAATTTACTTCCTGAGAAAGAATCATACTCTTTTTTGGAAGATTATTTGAGAAGAGTGGTAAACAGTCATGGCTTATACTCACCAGGGATAAAGACTGAAATAGAGAAACCTACTGCTCCCAAAATCATCACCACCACTATCTGCCTTGAATTCACCAGGTCCAATCTCACTCTTTTTTCTTTTTTCAGAAAGTCGCCAAAACAACATTCAGACTCCAAGATCACCCCTAACTTCCATACTCTAGCCTCCATAAAACTTTGTACATTCTTACTAAGTTCTCTTTTCTTACCTCTTCCAGGACATGAAACTATCTTGAAATGCTTTTGGTGGAATTAAGATCTTGCCAAGATCTTACCAAGAAGTAAGAGCAAGAGTTAATAGATCTTCAATCTTTTTTTAGAACATTCTTTAGTTTTTGGTCTAAGAAAAAGTTGTCATTTTCTTGAGTCCTCTGATTGATCTGCCAGGCTCTGAAGTGATGGCTGTTTTTATCTCCTTTATCCATTTGTCCCTTCCACCTCTCATCTCACAGATTGTCTTCTCAAACCTCATGGCTGTTATAGACCACTCTCTTCTTCCTTGGTCTCTGCACTCATTTCATCACCTTCAAATCTAATATCAGCAGGTTTCTCATCCATTGCGCTCCATTGCTGCTGGTTACTACTAACTCCCAGGAAGTTTCCTCCACTGGACCACCATCACTCCTAAAAATACTAGCTATGTCTTAGTTATTGGTTTTAGTATCTACACAAATGATTCCTCCAGAACTCTGAACTATCAGCTCCTTGAACAACTTTCCTCCAATAACCTCATTTTTCTCTCTACACAAGCCAATAATTTTCAGTATGACGATTTAAATATAAAGAACTATATCCTTTATGATAAATTTTCTGAATAATAGTATTGTTTATTAATTAATTATCAACCAAATATCAGTAACTCATTTTCATATCCCATGTCATTAGTCATTAAAGCAAGTATCAATCACTATCATCTTCATTTATTTGAAAATTGTGGCAGAATAAAGCAACTGTATCATTTTTAACTTTCAACATTATGCCCAGTATAAAATAAATATTAATGTTCTATACATTGGTTAAATAAATGAGCTATTAATTAAATAAATGTAAGGGAACAATTTATTCAGTTTTATTTATTAGAAGAGTTATTATTTTTGGATTCAAGAAATACGTGTATAGGTTTGCTACATAGGTATATTGTGTGACTGTGAGGTTTGGCTTCTACTGAACTTGTCACCCAGGTAGCAGACATGGTTCCCAGTGGGTAGGTTTTCAGCCCTCACTTCCCTCCCTCATACCTCCCTTTAGGGATGCCCAAGTATCTGTTGTTCCCATCCTTGTGCCCATGTGTATTTAGTGTTCCCACTTAATAGGGATAACATGTGGTTCTCAATTTTCTTAGGATTATGGTCTCTAGCTAAATCTGTGTTGCTACCAAATACATGATTTTGTTCTATTTTATGACTGCAAAGTATTCCGTGGTGTATACGTACCACATTTTATTTACCCAGTCCACTGTTGATGGGCACTTAGGTTGGTGTTAGTGTTAGTGTTGTGAAAAACATATGCATGAAAGTTTCATTTTGATAAAGTGATCTGTGAATCTTTGGGTATATATCCAATAGGAGCATTGCTGCATTGAATGGCAAGCATATTTTTCGTTCTTTGAGAAATTTCTAAACTGCTTTCCACAGGGATTGAACTAGCCTACATTTCCACCAATAGTGTAGGAACATTCCCTTTTCTCCATACACTCACCAGTATCTGTTGTTCTTCAACTTTTAATAAAGTCATTGTGACTAGCATGAGAGGATATCTCATTGTGGTTTTGATTTGCATTTATGATGATTAGTGATGTTGAATATTTTTTCATATGTTTGTTGTCCACTTACATGTCTTCCTTTAAGAAGTGTCTGTTCATGTCCATTGCTTACTTTATAATGGGGTTATTAGTTTCTTTCCTGTCAATTCATTTTGAGTTATTTGTAGATTTTGGATTCTAGTCCTTTTTTGGATACATAGTTTGCAAATATTTCCTCTCATTCTGCAGATAACAGTTAACTTAGCTGACTTTTTTTTTTTTTTTCTTTTCTTCAGAAGCTCTTTTGTTTGATTAGGTCCCACTTGTCAAATTTGTTTTTTCCTGCTTTTGCTTTTGAGGTTTTGATTATAAATCCATTGCTTAGGTTGATGTTCAGAACAGTGTTTCCTAGACTTCTAGTGTTTCTGTAGTTTAAAATCTTACATTTAAGTTATTAATTCATCTTGAGTTTATTTTTGTATATGGTGAGAGGAAGAAGTCCAGCTTTATTTTTCTGCCATATTGTTAGCCATATTTCCCAACATCATTTGTTAAATAGAGTGTCCTTTCCCCAGTGTTTCTTTATGATAACTTTGTCAAAGATGAGATGGTTGTAAAACAGTGGATTTATTTCTGGGATCTCAATTCTCCTTCGCTGATCTATGTGTCTATTTTGTACAAGTATTATGTTGTTTGGGTTACTGTAGCCTTGCAGTTAAGTGTGCGGTTTGGCAGTGTGATAGTTCCAGCTTTGTTCTTTTTGTTTAGAATTACTTTGGCTGCTAAAGCTCTTTTAGGCTTCCATATTAATTTAAGATTTTTTTCTAGATATGTGAAAAATGATGCTGGTAATTTGATCAGACTGCATTAAATCTGTAAACTTATTTAGGCAGTGTAGATTTTTTTTTTTTTTTTTGAGTTGGAGTCTCACTCTGTCGCCCAGACTGGAGTGCAGTGGCCACTCCCGGCCACCGCAGCCTCGATCTGCTGGGCTCCGGCTATCCTTCCACCTCAGGCTTCCAAGTAGCCAGAATTACAGGCATGCGCTACCATGCCCAGCTAATTTTTTGATTTACTGTAGAGATGAGGTCTCGCCTGCCCAGGCGGGTCTCGAACCTGCGGGCTCAGGAGATATTTTAACAATATTGATTCTTCTATTCCATGTGCATGGAATATTTTCTTTTTGTGTGTGTCATCTTTTATTTCTTTCAGTAGTGTTTTGTAATTTTCATTGTGGAGATTGTTCGCCTCTTTGGTTGATGTATTTTGAGACATTTTATTATTTTTTGTGGCTATTGTAAGTAGGATTGTGTTCTTGATTTGGTTCTCAGCTTGAAAAAAATGTTGGTGTATACCAATACAACAGATTTTGGAGTATTGATTTTGTAAACTGAGACTTTACTGAAGTTACTTAGAAGTGCCAAGAGTTTTTTAATGGAATTTTCAGGGTTTTCTACATATAGTATTATATCATCTATGAAGGTAAATAAGTTAACTTCTTTTTCTCCTATCTGTATACCTTTTATGTCTTTATCTTTCCTGATTGCTTTGACTAGGACCGTCGGTACTTTGTTGAATAGGAGTGAACATCCTTGTCTTGTTCCAGTCATTAAGTTCGTCAGTGCTTCCAACTTATACTCATTAAGTATGATGTTTGTTGAGGGTTTGTCATAGACAACTCATTATTATGAGGAATTTTCCTTCAACGCCTAGGTGGTTGAGAACTCTCATTATGAAATGATGCTAGATCTTTTTCTGTCTTTTAAGATAATAATGTGGCTGAGGCGAGAGGATTGTCTGAGCCCGTGGGTTCAAGACCAGCCTGTGAAACATGGTGAGACATTGTCTCTACAATAAATCAAAAAATTATCTTAACGTGGTAGTGCGTGCCTGTAGTTCCAGCTACTTGGAAGGCTGAGGCAGAAGGATCACCTGAGCCCAGCAGGTCGAGGCTGCGGTGGCCGGGAGGATGCCACTGCACTCCAGTCTGGACTATAGAGTGAGACTCCCACTCAAATAAATAAATTAATTAATTAATAATAAAATCCCTCCTTACCATTCTATGCTCTTCAGAAAAAAGTCCTTGTGTGTAGTCTACACTGATGGTGTCAGAATTTATGCTTTCTGTACATGAGAAGAGTATCAACAAAAATTAATTTGAATTCTTCTGCAAAGGATATTTGCTGCTTTTCCTTTATTTATATATTCAACTATTTATATAATTCTTATATAGATTTATGGATATTTATTTATTTCATTAGAGCAATAATCCAATATTACTTTTTTTGTTGTTTCAATTGCTCTAGCCTTGATCATTAAAAGTTCTTTCAGTAGGCTCCTATTTTCTTTGACATAATCATTGCAGACTTTATTTTTTAAAGCACATCTTTACATTTTGTCATGTATATTTTCTGTCCCAGTATGAGAATCATCTATTTCATTTATTTCACCAAGGAGGTCTGGTTACTCTTATTGGAGAATGGTAGTAGAAATCAAAATCTGGATGCAAAGTGTGTTTATTGCTATATAGGTGTTGTTGCTTCTAAGCCTTAGCTGACAGTGGTCCTTGACATTTCTTTGTGGAAAAGCATTAATAATTGATTTTGCGTAATCAGATTTATGATTGTTTTCTTTTGTGAGTTTTGGGATTGTTTTATTTATAAGTATATTGCTTCATCTACATATATGTTGTGATTTTTTTGGTTATATTTTTCACTCGCTATTTCTAATTTTATTCTGTTGTGGTCTGAAAACATATTTTCTGTGATGTCTATACTTTTAAATTTGCTTAAATGTACTTTTAGCCTAGAAGATAGTCTACCTTTATGAATGCTTCCCGTGAACTTGATAGGAAATGTGTATTATATTATTTCTACAAAGAGAATTCTGTATATGTCATATGAGTTGATTAATAATGCTGTTCAGATCAACTGTATCATTACTAATTTTCTGCATGTTAGATCTACTAATTACTAAAAAAAGACATATTGAGATCTCCAGTTATAAGGGTAAATGTGTTTATTTTCTATTTGCAGTTCTATCAGCATTTGACTCACTAATTTTGAAGCTCTATTTTTAGTTAAGCACATATACATTAAGAGGAATTGACCCCTTGATCATTTTGTAATGTCCATTTCTTATTTGATTTTTTTTTGGTACTGAAATCTTTTTGTCTGAAATTAATTTAGCTAATCCAATTTTTAAAAATTGATGTCAAAATGTTTATCTTTCTTCATCTTTTTACTTTTACCCTATCTATGTCTTTATATTTAAAGTAGGTTTCTTGTAGGCAACATATAATTAGGTCATGTTTGTTGTTTGTAATCCATTATGAAAATCTTTGTATTTTAATTAGTTTATGTAGACCATTTACATCTAAAGTAATTACTATATAATTTGATTAATTTATGTCTCTTTTTTTGCATTTGCTCTGTTTCTTTTCTTTCTTTCTTGTCAGGGTCTCACTCTGTTTCCCAGGCTGGAGTGCAGTGGAATGTCCATGTCTCACCATAGCCTCTAATTCCTGGGCTCTAGTGATCCTCCCACCTAAGCCTCCCAATTAGTTGAAACTATCAGCATATGCTACCACATTCAGCTAATTTTGTTTCTTTTTTTTCTCTTTCCCTGGCATTTCTGATTTTAATTGAACATTGTATGAAATTATATTTTCTCTCTCTCTCTTTGTGTATATATATATATATATATGATTATTAATTACCTACGAGTTTGCAAAATACACTTACAACAAATATGTTTACTTTCAAATAGCTTTGTGCTACTTCATGTTTAGTACAGTATCTTACTGCAGAGTATTCTCAATTCTTTTGTTCTATAAAATTGACTCTATAAAATTGCTTTCATTTTATTTATCCATATGTTGTAATCATAAAAAACATCGTTACTATTATTACCTTGAGCAAATTATTTATATTAGATCAATTAATAACAAATTTTTAAAAATCTTTAATACTTCTCCTATGCATTCTCTTTTTCAATGTAGATGTGAGGTGATGATGATATCATTTTCCTTCTGCCTGAAGAAATTCTTTAAACATATCTTGCAGGTAATATCTGTTGGATATAAATCTCTCTAGGATTTTTTTGTTTGTTTTCTAAGTCTTTATTTCTCCTTCCCTTTGGAAGAATACTTTTGCTAGATATAAAAACTACATTGACTTTTTTCTTTCATATATTGACTATTTCATTCCTCTGTCTTCCTCTTTGTATGATTTTTGAAAACAAAACTGCTTTAATCTATCCTTTTTCCTCCATAGAGAAAGACGTTTACTTGTTTTTTTCCATCTTTTTTCAAAATGTAAACTATTTTTGACTCCTTTAATTTTAATGTGACAAGCATATTGGCAGTTTTTCTTTCTTTTGCTTTTTTTTTTTTTTTTGTAATTATTCTGTTTTGTGTTCTCTGTGCTTCCAGATTCTGTAGTCTGGTGTCTGTTATATTTTTAAAGTTCTCAGCCATTACTTTTTCAAATATTTATTTAAGTGCCATTTCTTTATTATTTTCTTTCTGATATTTCAATTACATGCATATTGTGCATTTTGTAACAACCACAAGTTCTTGTACATCCTGTTCTTTTTTCCTTCCAGTATATATACATTTATATATGATATGATATTTCATTTCAGGCAACTCTTATTAATGTGTCTTACTGATTTTTTTCCCGTTGTGTCCTGTCAAGTAGCAGGCTTTTCAAAGGTATTCTTCATTTTGTAGTAGTAGTCATAGATAAATTTAGTAGTAGTCATAGTACTCAGTGTAGATGAGTCATAGATAAATTTCTAGTCAGCAGTTTTAAAATCTAGGAAGCATTCACACATTTTTTTCTTGTCACATCAGACCTGACAACCCTGCAGGCTGGAATGTGGACTTGCCAGTCCATCCTGCCCCCTTAGTTTAAAAAAGAAAAGCTCATCTGGTATAGAAATGGTGCAGACCACCCTTTAGCCCATGAACTAACATAATAATCACAAAATGTATTTACTCTCCACTCAAAGACAAAATTCATGTTCTGGAAAAAGGTCATCCTTTAGGTGGAGAGAGGTTAATATCTCAGGAATTCACCCTCTTTAGTATGATATTTATTGTGTAGCTATTTCATGACTTTTGTCAAAGGTAAAAGCATGTTTTTTCTTTCTACAAGATACCCACCCATGCCAGTTTCTGACATGTCTCCCATTCTCTTTTTCTCTAACAAATTTTGTTTTAAAGCTACATTGATCACTATAAAATACTTTTGAGTAGTGATTCCAGGAACCCATGAATTTTGCACTGTACCCCACCTAGTGACAATTTCTGTTACTATATTTTTTATGCCATCTTGCTGCTTATATTACCCACCTTTTTTTCATGTTGTCTATTTTTTACATTAAAGCACATAATGCATTAATCATACTTATCCTAAATTTATTGTCTAATGATTTCAAAATGTATGCCACGTGTGAGTATGATTTCCATGTCTGCTTTGTCTCTGAGTTTTTTTTTTTTCATAATGCTTTGTAACTTTTTATGGAAAACTGGACATGATGTATCAGGTAGTAAAATAGGAGATAAATTAACTGTTAGTGTGAAATTCTGTTAATTTGGCTCTAAATTGGGCTACATTTAATGTTTTTTTGCAATGATGGGTGCCAGGGGTTTCAAATTTCTTTAGCATTTTTGTTTTACTCTCCCCTTCTCTCCCTCCTCCCCTGCTTTTTGTATATTTCTCTAAGGACCCTGAGTCTTGCTGCTCTTTCAGGTTTAATCCACAGTTATACTGGAACCATGCTAATGTGATGGTAAGGATCAGAAGAATGGACACAGTCAATAATCATATGAATAAATCTCTCTTTGAAGAGACTGTGTTTATATGCTGGGAGTTTCAACACGTTCAAAGTTTTTTGTTTTGTTTTTTGTCTCCATTTAGGTGACAGAAATTCCAGAGGGTCTTAGTTTTGATAATTGTCCTTTAGCCTATGTGAAAATAGGCTCTGGTCAAATCTTATTTTTATTTTTTGTTAGAAGAATACACTGGGTATATTTCAAATGGCTACTTCTTTACTCCTCCTGCCACAGACATAGGGAGATTTTTCTTGCCCTTTACTATGACAATCTGATGGAGTTCTGGAATAAAAATCTATTACAGTACAGGAGTCCTCTAAGATTGTAGCTCCCAGGATTTTCTCACTCTCAAGCTAGCCCATACTCATCAAATTACCATTTCAATGTCCTTGTCAGTTTAGGCTTCTAGTAGTGTCTATCATAGTTAATCTGATTTTGGCTGGGAGTCTCTGTATTTGCCTGTCTCTCCAGATTTCAAGGTGGCAGTTTATCCTGTGACCTGAATTCTTTGCTGGGTCCAGAAAAAAGTCATTGAATTTTAGCTTATTTAGCTCTTTTCAAGCTGTAAAGATAGAAGTGATGACCTTTGAACTCTTCACATATTGAAGCTTTTACTTGGCAATATTTAAATCTTCCTAGTCTGCTCCAGTCATAATGATCGTGAGGTAGTAGAAGTTATTTTATTTAAAAAAAAATACTAATTTATTCAATTCTTTAAGATTACTTCTGCTGAAAACCTATGGGAATGACTTGATTGGATGTGTGTCATGGGAGGTTTAACACCAAGCTCAATATTACTCACATTATGGCTAGCTTAAGGAGTTTCAGAAAAATCATTAATTTAAAAAAAACAGCATCAGGAAACTAATCAAGTGACACTATGAACATATTATTTAGTCACAGTGAGTAGTGTCAAAGCTCTGATGTATCCTTCCTGGAGCTAGTTATTTAAACACACACACACACACACACACACACACACACACACACACACACACACACACACACACATATGCAGAACCATCTCCCTGGAATATAACTGTTAAAATAATGACACTTAAAATCTATCAAGAAAAAAGGATTTGTGCAGACATTACCATAAAGCCACTATTATTTTTGTTCTCCCTGTTTTTTTGCCATGCATACATATTTCATTTAGATGACTTGCCCATCAAGTAAGACTATATAAGTCATCTATCACTTGAAGATATTTAATAACTGGGGCCAAAAAGAAAAACAAAAAAACTACCTACAACTAAGTTAAATTGTTCTTATTGTATAGAAGATTTTATCTAAAATATTTTACTTTTTTTTTTTTTTTTTTTTTTTTTTTGAGTTGGAGTCTCACTCTGTCGCCCAGACTGGGAGTGCAGTGGCCGCTCCCGGCCACTGCAGCCTCGACCTGCTGGGCTTCGGCGATCCTTCCTCCTCAGCCTTCCAAGTAGCCGGAATTACAGGCATGCGCTACCACGCCCAGCTGATTTTTTGATTTATTGTAGAGATGAGGTCTCGCTGCCCAGGCGGGTCTCGAACCCGCGGGCTCAGGTAATCCACTCACCTCAGCCTCCCAAAGGCGCGGGATTACAGGCTGAGCCACCGAGCCCGGCTTTATTTTACTTTTTTATTTGTAAAGATACACACACATGTTTCTTGCCATTTCATAAAATTAATCTAGCACCACTTTGTTGTCTTTTATTAAATCAGTAGTTCACAACCAGAGGTAACTAAACCCCTTTAAGGGGACATTTGACAATGTAAAGGGACAATTTTGTTTGTCACAATTGAGAGGTCTTACTGCAATTAGTGGATAAAGGTTGAAGATACTGATGAACTTTTCAAAAAGTACAGAATAGTCACATAAAACAAAAAATTATCTGAGCAAATATGTCAACAGAACCTCATGTTGGAGTTGCTAAATGGACTTAAGTTATTATCTCTGTCAAAAGGTCCCTTTCTGCTTTTTTCTTTACAGCCTCCATTCACCTTTATGAAATAATTTCCCATTGAGCCAGTTAATGAATATACACCTCAGTGTATATCAGTTTAGCACACAATTTTTTATAAAATGACTTTTATTTCCAAAGAGGTCTTCAAAGGGAAAGGTTCAGAAATTGCCACACTATTTTCCACAGAGGTTGTACTAGTTTACATTCCCACCAACAGTATAGAAGTGTTCCCTTTCCCCCATATCCTCTCCAGCATCTGTTGTTTTTTGTTACTGATGGTGGCCATCCTGACTAGAGTTAGGTGGTATCTTAGCGTGATTTTAATTTGCATTTCTTTGATGATTAGTGAGGTTGGGCATTTTTTCATGTATCTGTTGACTGCTCGTATGTCTTCTTCTGAGAAGTATCTACTCAAATCTTTTGCCCATTTTTTAATAGGGTTATTTGTTTTTTTTCCTTTTGACACGTTTCAGTTTCTTGTAGATCCTGGATGTTAGTCCTTTGTCAGATTTACAGTTGGCAAATATTGATACCTGCATATGCATGTTAATTGCAGTATTAATCACATTAGCAAAAACATGGAACCAACCATGTTGCCATCAAAAGTGGACTGGATAAAGAAAATGTGGTAGATTTATATGATGGAATATTATACAACCATAAAGAAAAACAAAATTATGAACTTTGCAGCAACCTGGATGGAATTAGAGTCTATACTACTCAATGATTTATCACAGAAACAAATATCTGAGTACCACATGTATTCACTCATTAGTGGCCCTGAACATTTACATTAATACAATAAGAAAGGGATTGGCAGTAGTGGGACACTGCCCAGGGAGGCAAGAGCACATAACATCAATAAGGGTCCTCTCACTTTACCTGTATGATGACCACATATATATCTAACCCTCATTTTTAACCCACATTTTAAAAATCAAATCAAATACAAAATAAACAAAATTAGAAAAAGCAGAAAACTGATTAACACATGCAAAAACAAGCAAACAAACAAACAAAAACAAAGGGAAAGATCAAAACTATAAATACGATGGCAGAATTCAGTTATTCTGAGCTTGGCTCAGTTAGTCTGGTTAGGTGACTGAGGAGGAAATATTTGTGGTGGTTATTAGCTCCTCTCAAATTATACTTTACTAACTTTCATTTAAGTTTATATGGACATCAATTCTGCCATTCATGTTGAACTATGTAAACCCTAATAAAATTATTCAATTTTTTGTGTACTGATGAACACTGAAAATTCCAGTTTCCTTTAAATATCTATAGTTTTACCACATATCAATATTGACTGATGGAAGTGGTTTATTTTAAAGAAGGTAAAAGCATGGCTTTAATCCTTTTGTTTAGTTTATACAGATTACATATGTTATTTGTTGCATAGTATTTCAGTTTGAAGAAATGCAAGCTTTGTTTTCTAAACAACTAAAACCTGCCTACTGAGAATGCTGAGAAATTCAATATCACTTTTTGAGGATTATTAATTGTTCAGATATAGAGTCTTTTGTGTAAGTAGAAATAAAAATAAAACTGGATCCTTTAATAAGTCAGTTCTCATATATAATTTGTCCCTAGAGACTAACAAATTAGATAGCACTTTCCATGTAATCTGAAAATATTTTGGAATGGGTGAATAAATAAATGCATATGTGATTTATTAAAAATGTAAAGAAATATCATAGAAGCTGGGCTCGGTGGCTCAGCCTGTAATCCCGCGCCTTTGGGAGGCTGAGGTGAGTGGATTGCCTGAGCCGGTGGGTTCGAGACCTGCCTGGCAGCGAAACCTCATCTCTACAATAAATCAAAAAATCAGCTGGGCGTGGTAGCACATGCCTGTAATTCCGGCTACTTGGAAGGCTGAGGCGGAAGGATCTCCAGAGCCCAGAAGGCAAGGCTTCAGTGGCCGGGAACGGCCACTGCACGCCAGTCTGGGTGACCAAGTGAAACTCCAACTCAAAAAAAAAAAAAAAATAGCATAGAAAGATTTTCTTCTCTGTCAAATAATTTCACTAATATTTTGCCAGTATTTCCTTAAGAATATGAATAATTTTTTATATTACCTAAGGACTGTTCATAAATGTACTTCAGAGAATATCACTTCCACAGGAATATTAAAAGCTGCAAATAATTTTGCTCTGACTTTAACAACAAAAATATCCTAAGTAATCCACAAAAGTACAACTTTTACTGAGCTCCTTTCAGGGAGCTAATAATTGCAAGGCAGCTTGGTAAATTCTAAATGGTAACAAGACCTCAGTGGAATACATGAACTATCTCACCTTTGGTAAAGTTCATGAAGAAAGGTGGCAACCAGGAAAGCCAGTAAGAAGAAAACAACTAAAATGTTATGCTTTCTTAAGGTCCACATACAGGTGAATGTGACATTTTAAACTATCTGCATATCCCAGACACACTTGTATCAGCTCTATTGCAGAAGACTTCATGTGTGCTTAGGAGAAACTTAGGACAGGCCATACATATGTCTGAGATGGGCCCTGTGGTAACAGAGGCAGATATAATACTATCCCCAGGGGACAGCTACAAAACCAAAGTCCTTACCTCATATGATACAAAAGCTGTCTGCTTCTAAGGAGAGGCTGGAACTCTCTCTAACACCAGGTCCAGGGAATGGTTGGCTGCTCTTAGTGAAAGAAAAGAAATCAAACCATCCTTTTCTTGAAAAGGGTAAGAACACCCTTTCATCAATTATGCACTTGAACAAAGCAGGCAAAGTATAGAAAATCACTCTCCCCAAAGACCCCTCAACATTACAAGGCAGTGTTTGCTATTATTAGAGAGAGAAAAGGTGAAAAACACTATCTTGAAATCACATATACACGTAGTCTTCCTAGACTGCGACTGAAGTAGAAACAAAGATGAATAGAAAGCCAATCTGTGTCTCAGGTATGCAAGACCTAGTAAAAGGTGAAAGTAGAACAACACCACCAAGAAAAACTCTCTGGCATTGCAGGTTATACAATAAGTATAATATGGGAGTCAGCCACTGACAGAGAAATTTTATGTCTCTGGTTCACTGAAAAATGATTTAGCAACAATTAGCTAAAATATCTAGCTAATGACTAGATTAATTCAACTCCCTACTCTAACAGCATTTAAAAAAAAAAAGCAATGTTCACTTCAGAAAGCAAATACAGTTTTCTCAGTGTCTATTTATCTTTATAATATCTGACTTTCATTTAAACATACGATAAATACCAGAAAGAAAAAAGTACCAATTTTTTTTAAAGCAGTCAACAAAACCAGGCTCAGAAATGGCTTTGATGTTGAAAATCTTGAGAAAGTAATTTTGAAGTAACTATGATTATTCAGTTAAAGGTATATACTATAAAGATATAGCAGAAAAGATACACAGCATGCTTGAACAAATGGATGATTTTTGTTGCAAGATGGTAACCATGAAAAGCATCAAATTGAAATGATAGAAATGTGAAAGATATCAGAGATGTAGTAGTCCTGCAACAAACTTAATAGTAACTGATCACTATAAAAAGCATTCAAAATGAAGTAAAATTATTTTAATTCAGTAAAAAAGCTTCCAAAAATTATTAAACTACATCAAGGTTTAATGCACACACAAAAGAAGAAAATAAAGAAAGAAAATTGAAAGAAAAAGAAAAGGTTAAAGGAATAGTTGAAAAGAGAGTGGCGAAGTTTACATTAAATTAATAAAAACCAATGTCAGTAAAACCAAAATGCTCAGAATCCTATATTTAAAAAATCTTAAGTAGAAGTACAGAGAAAATTCAGAAGAGCATATTATAATTAAATTAAGGAAATACAAAAATAAAGATGAGTATTGAAAGAAGTCAAGGGATGGGAGAAATAATTAAAAAGAAAGGAAAATGTATAAGATTAACAGCAGACTTTTCATAAAAACTACACATCAATGGGAGGCAAACAAGACTTGCAGGATTCACTGAAAGCAGATCTGTCTTACAGGTAATGCAACAGGTAAAATTTGTCAGGTAGAGTCAATATGACACCAGATGTAGATCTGAATGTACAAAAAGAGATAAAGAGCACAGAAATGGTAAAAAGAAAGATGTAAAATATAAAAAACATTTTCCTATTCTTAATATATTTAAAGAAAAGTCAAAGAATGAAGAAAATAATGCTAAAGTATACTCTGATGTCTATACTAAATTTCAAAGACATAGATCATATAATAAAGTACAATGGTTTGGAGTAAAGAAAATGGAAACTTATTGTGCTAAGAGTCTTGTACTGTATATGAAGTGGTACTATATACAGGTAGATTTCAATAAATTAAAGTTTATTTTGTAATCACAGAATTATTAAGAAATAAAACAGAAAAATATGACTAAAAATTTAATAGTGAGATTAAATTGGAATAAAATAAATTCAATTTTTCCAAATATAGAAAAAATGGAGTAAAAGAAGAGAGATGTAAAAAAGAAAATATATAACAAAGGGGTATATTTAAAACTAAAGTTATCAATAATTATAGCTAATATAATTCTTCTAAATATTCCAGTTAAATGGTAGGGATTGTTAGGCTGAAAAACAGCAAGATCCAAATATATGCTACAAACAAGAAATTCACTTCAAATACAGAAAACAAAGCTAAATTAATCATGATACAATAAAATGTTATAGCATGCAAACACCAACCCACCAATTATAAGTAGCTATGTGAAATCAGGAAAAGCAGTTTTAAAACAAGGAAAAATATAAGGGATAAACATCGAAATTTCATACATTACAAAAGTTTACTTATCAAGTTGACATAGCAATTTTAAATATGCAAGAACACATTTCAAGAGAGGTTCAAAATATATAAAGAGCTGATAGAATTGAAGAGAAAACATTTACAATAGCCTGAAAAACATTAAATATTTAGAGATATTTTCATAAAACATAAATTGAGGACTGCAAAGCTTTGTGGGGGAAAAATTGAAGACCTAAATAAATGTAGATATATATGATTTCCATGAATCAGCATATTCAACAATAATAAGATTTCAATATTTCCCAAACATTATACACACACACACACACAAACACACACACCTACAAACACGTGCACATACACAAATATGTTCTATTCAATCTTACAAAAGCTTCAAGTTTACTATAAAATTAAAATTATTTAGACGGTGTGACATTGGCATAGAGACAGTTATTTCACATCTAAAAAATCCAGAAATTGATCCACTTTTTTGACAAACATGTTAAGGTACAAATGCTATTTAATAGAGAAAGAATAGTATTTTAAACACATGATAGTGGTAATATTGAAAATACACATGAACACAAATGTGAATCATGATCCCTACTTTGTACATATGCCTAAATTTATTAAACTTTATCACAGAACTAACCAGAAAAGTCAAAATTTGAAAATTCTGATAGGAAACATAAAACAATAATCTTTATGACATTTAATTAGGCAAAGTCTTTTTTGTTAGTCTGCTTTTTTTGTTTTTTGATTAAGACTTAAAAAAGCAAAAGCTGTAAAGAAAAAATGATCAATTTGACTTTGAATCTTAAAAAAAGTTTTGCTGGATTTTATCAAAAGCTTTTTCTGCATCTAATGATATAATCATTGGTTTTTGTTTTGACATCTGTTGATGTATTTAATGACATTTATGGTTTTACGAATGTTGAATCAGCCTTGCATCCCAGGAATGAAGCCTACTTGGTCATGATGGATGATTTTTGAGATGTATTGCTGAATTCAGTTTGCTAGGATCTTGTTGAGAATTTTATCATCTATGTTCATCAAAGATATTGGCCTGTAGTTCTCTTTCTTTGTTGGATCTTTACCTGGCTTGGGTATCAATGTGATGTTGGCTTCGTAAAATGATTTGGGGAGAGTTCCGTCATTTTCAATCGCCTGGAATACCTTCAGTAGGATTGGTATCAGCTCCTCCTTAATTGTCTTGTAGAATTTCTAGGCATACAGGGAACATACCTCAAAATAGTAAAAGCCATCTACGAGAAACCCACAGCCAGCGTACTCCTAAATGGACAAAAATTAGAACCATTTCCCCTGAAAACTGGAACAAGACAAGGATGCCCACTCTCACTCCTCCTGTTCAACATAGTATCGGAAGTCCTGACTCGAACAATCAGAGAAGAAGAGGCAATCAGGGGTATCCAAATAGGAAAAGAGGAAGTCAAGTTATCTTTCTTTGCAGATGATATGATCGTGTACCTTGAAAACCCAAGAGAATCTGTCAAAAACCTCCTTACACTGATAAGGGCCTTTGGCAAAGTCTCAGGATACAAAATAAGTGTACAAAAGACAATCTCATTTCCCTACACCAATATTAAACAAACAGAAACCCAAATAAAAAACACAATTCCATTCACAATAGCCACACACACAAAAAATGAAATACCTTGGCATCTTCCTAACTAGAGATGTGAAACACCTTTACAATGAAAATTACAAAACACTACTCAAAGAAATCAAAGATGACACAAACAAGTGGAATAATATCCCACGCTCATGGATTGGAAGAATCAACATTGTGAAGATGTCCATCTTACCTAAGGCAATCTACAAATTCAATGCAATACCCATCAAATTACCAGCAACATTCTTCTCAGACTTAGAAAAGACAACACAGGAATTCATATGGAAACACAAACGTCCAAGAATAGCCAGAACAATCTTCAGCAAAAAAAACAAAGCAGGTGGTATCATATTACCAGACTTCAAACTTTACCATAAAGCTACAATCATCAAAACAGCTTGTTATTGGTATAGGAATAGGCATACAGATCAATGGAATAGAATTGAGATTCCAGAAGCAAAACCTCAATTTCTCAACCAACTCATCTTCGACAAGGTCTCCACCACCTACCACTGGGGAGAGGAGAACCTATTCAGTAAATGGTGCTGGGAAAACTGGCTAACCACATGCAGATGATTGAAACAGGAACCCTATCTATCCCCATGTACAAAGGTTAACTCCAAATGGATCAGAGACCTAAATGTAAAACCTCAAACCATAAGAACCTTAGAAAATGAAGGAAATACCCTCATGGAAATCAGAACTGGCATCCAATTCCTGAACAAAACCCGAAACTCACAGGTCATAAGAGAGAAGATAGGCAAGTGGGACATCATTAAACTGACAAGCTTCTGCAAGGCCAAAGAAACAATCAAGAGAGCAGGAGACAGCCTACAGACTGGGAAAAAATATTTGCCAACACCAGATCTGACAAAGTCTTAACATCCTGGATCTACAAGGAACTCAAATGTGCTGAAAAGAAAAAAACAAACAACCCCATTATAAAATGGGCAAAAGATATGAACAGACACTTCACAAAAGAGGACATTCGAGCAGCCAACAAACACATGAAGAAATGTTCAACCTCACTAACCATCAGGGAGATGCAAATCAAAACCACACTGAGATACCACCTAACTACAGTCAGAATGGCAATTATCAACAACTCAAAAAATAACAGCCGCTGGAGAGGGTGTGGCAAAAAGGGAACATGTCTACACTGTTGGTGGGAGTGTAAACTAGTGCAACCTCTGTGGAAAGCAGTGTGGCAATTCCTAAAAGCTCTAAATATCAACCTCCCATATGACCCCGCAATCCCCCTACTGGGAATATACCCTGAAGAACTCAAATCACTCTATAAAAAAGATACCTGCACACGTATGTTTATCGCAACATTGTTCACAATAGCAAGAAGCTGGAAACAACCATGCTGCCCATCAAAAGAGGACTGTATTAAAAAAATGTGGTACATATACACGATGGAATACTACGCAGCCATAAAAGAGAACAAAATTATGAATTTCGCAGCAACCTGGATGGACCTAGAGTCTATAATACTGAGTGACTGCTCACAGAAACAAAGATCCGAGTATCACATGTTCTCACTCATATAATGGACCTTGAACATCCAATATAATACTATAAGAAAATGACTGATGGTACTGGGAAACTATGGGGGATGATGGGATTAACAGTAGCAAATATCTGTCTGGGGAAAGGGAAACACCTCTTATCAACAGGGTGCCTGAATGAAATGTAATTGTACACCTAACCCTTAACTGTACCCCACAAAACCACAATAAAAAATATTGATAAAAAAATGTTTTGCTAGCCGGGCTCGGTGGCTCAGCCTGTAATCCCGCGCCTTTGGGAGGCTGAGGTGAGTGGATTGCCTAAGCCCGCGGGTTCGAGACCCGCCTGGGCAGCGAGACCTCATCTCTACAATAAATCCAAAAATCAGCCGGGCGTGGTAGCGCATGCCTGTAATTCCAGCTACTTGGAAGGCTGAGGCGGAAGGATCGCCAGAGCCCAGCAGGTCGAGGCTGCGGTGGCCGGGAGCAGCCACTGCACTCCAGTCTGGGCGACAGAGGTGAGACTCCAACTCAAAAAAAAAAAAAAAAAAAAAAAAAAAAATGTTTTGCTTTGCTTACAAATATTTTAAGACAATGGAAGGACAAGCTATCAAACTCCAGAAAACATTTTTAAACATATATTTGATGAAATAACTTATATTTCAAATATATAAAGAATTCTTATAATTCAATAAATAGGTTGCAAATGATTCAATAAAATCAAAAAATTGACCAAAGAAGACACGTTAATGAAAATAAGATATAAAATTTTGGTCAAATCCATTCGTCTGTAGGTAAATATAATTAAAAACACAATGAATATCACTCTAAACCAATTAATTTGGCAAATAAAAAATCAATGGATGAAAAGAACAAGTACTAGTTAGAATATGATATAAATGGAACTTTTCTACATTACTAGTATAGAATACATTGGATGTTCAAGGTCCACTAGTATACTAGAATACAAAATGTTAGTCACTTTGGAAAATGTTTGACAGTTTGTCATAAATCTAAAAATATATTTTTCATACAAGTCAGCAATTTCACTGCCATTTACTAACTGACAATATATACCCACACAAAGACTTTCAAACAAATATTCATATATTTTTTTTATCATTATAGCCTAAAACTGGAAACAACATAGTTTTTCTTCACATAGAAAATACACAAATTGTGACACATTTATTAAATAGACTATTTCACAATAAAAAGAAAAACAAATACTGACATATTCACCAGCATGTATGTATACTAAAATTATTATGTGCAGTGTGAGAAGCAGACACAAAAGACTTCATATTATACAATTCTATTTATAGGTTATTCTGGAAAAGGCAAAACTATAGTGATAACTTTTGAACAGATCAATAGTTCTTGTTAAAAAGTTATATTTTGGTCAATATTAGTAAACACATTAGGGATATCTATTATAAATAAGAGATTTCTGACATGGTACAAGTTAAATATAGGACCTCAACTCCCTGCTGTTTATGATAGATACCTTTGATATTTCAAGTTTAATAATTCTGTAGGTTGATTATTCTCCCTTAAACAATTCTTCATTAAATTTAAAATGTACCCATATTTGACTAACTTGCTGAACTTTCTTTATTAATGGAAGCCTCTAATGAGACAAAACCGAAAAGCATTCATAGTGCAATTTCTAAACTGCATTGTCATAGTTTCACACATATATGATTGATAAATATATGATTGGTGAGATACTAAATGATATGATTTCTTATATCACTTCATTTTAAACTAGATAAGGACATTTGGTAAGCATAATTTATACTTTGTAAAAAAAAGAAAATCTGTCTTTTTTCCATTGCAATTTAACTTAGATATTATATTGTGAGTCTATAAATAATGACTGTTACTCAGGTGTTTTCAAAGCCTAACAGTAATTTTACTGCAAGCAAAGATAATTTATTTCCATTCTATGACAGATATTCAGGAATATGATTGCAAAGAATGCAAGCCTAATACAGATATAAAAATAGATTTTTTAAAATCTGGCATAATTTAATATGGTAGCTGCTTACCTTCTATGTTCCAATTTGGATGTGATATATATCTCTCTTGCACTGTATTTTAGCTAAATATTTTATTTGTTCAATTTGATTACTATACCTATATATTTAATTTTACTTTCTCCACCTCCAGATTATGAAAATGTATTAAATCAAGCACAAAAATGTGTTGAATTTCTATTTTTTCAAACCCAAGACAAAACAGGTAATAATTAAGTATAGTTGAGAATTTATTTTTAGATACCTATGAAAATGCAAAACCACTCCAGAAAAGTCGTAAACCATGAAGAGTTTTAATAATGTTTCATCATAGTGAGATGGAAAAAGGAAAAGCACTTCCTGCTTTTGTTAAAACAGGTAACTCAGCAATTATAATTTATAATTTCATTCTCTAAAATTTTAACAGTTTTGCTTCCCTCACAACTTTGGTGCAAGACGAAATAAAATGCATTAATGAAAATGGCTATCATGAAGTTTAGGATGTATTTTTTAAAGGTTGTGGAAGTTAATTTGTATTTCATGAAAAACTGAGCAGATTAGTAGACTTTGATTTTCCTCTAATATTGTAAATCATTTGTATTATATGGGCCATGAATATCATTTCTATTAATTATAGCTGAAGAATAAAAAGACACACTACTGCCGGGCTCGGTGGCTCAGCCTGTAATCCCATACCTTTGGGAGGCTGAGGTGAGTGGATTGCCTGAGCCCGTGGGTTCGAGACCTGCCTGGGCAGGCGAGACTTCATCTCTACAATAAATCAAAAAATGAGCCGGGCGTGGTAGCGCATGCCTGT
>NW_007162841.1:129736-144711 GCF_000164805.1 Carlito syrichta
CAAGACTGAGGCAGAAGGATCGCCGGAGCCCAGCAGGTCGAGGCTGCGGTGGCCGGGAGCAGTCACTGCACTCCAGTCTGGGCAACAGAGTGAGACTCCAACTCAACAAAAAAAATCTGCCGGGCGTGGTAGCGCATGCCTGTAATTCCGGCTACTTGGAAGGCTGAGGCGGAAGGATCACCGGAGCCTGGCAGGTCGAGGCTGCGGTGGCCGGGAGCAGACACTGCACTCCAGTCTGGGTGACAGAGTGAGACTCCAACTCAAAAAAAGCAAGCAAACAAATAAACAAAAAACAACAACAACAACAAAAAGGCACACTACCAAATCGTACCCCCAACTTTTCTAACATAATTTTCCTCAAAAATGTAGTGTGAGTCTTTTAAAAAATTAAGTCTAAAATCTTTGTAAAAATTATAGAAAATATTAAGAATAGGCAGTTTACATACCTGGTTTCTGCTCAGCTGCAATAATTAACATTTTTACATACATTATATGGAGAATTCATGCTGTCCTCCAAACTCTTACTATGTGAACGGTGTAGTCTGTTCTCTTTCTGCTCTTTTCATTTGTGTTGGTTTTATTTTTTTCTCCAGCTCATTTTAAAATTCTTAATCATATTTTAATCATATTTTTATATTTTATATTTTTAATCATATCTGTTTTATATTTTTAATCATATCTGTTCTGAAACCTTGCATTCCAGATTAAGATTCTTATATTAAAGTGATGATTATTTCTTCTTAAAAATATTTTGTGATGTGTTTTGCTGTCATTTATTTTGCTTAATGACAGTACATTTCTAGTGATTTGCATTATTTCATTGGTTTCCTGCTATTTCTTCAACCTTCAGTATATTACACTCTTGGTGGTGTTATTCCTTGACTTGTTCCTATCAGTCCAAAAAATATAACATTAATCATGAAATAAAAATATTTTTTTCTATATCTGACCAAAGTTACTCCTACAAAGACCATTGGCAGCTAGGTTGCTCTACACCTTATTGACAAAACGAATAATTAAACTGGCTTTTTAATATCAGTCATGGACAATTACAGGTTTGAAAACAATGACCTGGATCTTAATCTTGTATTAATTCCAGACATAGTATAAAGTTCAGGAACTGTTTCAAGTTGCCAATAGAGCCTCCAATAACCCTCAGATATTTACATGATTCTAACCCTTAGTGTCCTGACCCAACAACCTCCAAAGGCGTTGCTCCCTACATAGCCGAAACAGTCTTCAGTATCTCCATCTGGGCACTGCAGTCTAGAGGTCAGTACACAGTCAAGTTATGGGGCAGTGGGTCTGGATGTGTCTCTACAGCTCTTTAGATGATGCTCCTTGATGACTGAGAGGGCCTTAAGGCTAGGCAGGCATAATTCAGTTTGGTGTTGTTGAGGCCATCGTCCACTGTAGCCCTCAATGGGACACATATGTGGCAGGGCATGTGTTGAAGGTTACAGCAAATATTATGGTAGTCATTCTGCATGGGTCTGCAATCAGGAAGTTGATCAAACTCAGAAAATGCAGGTTGTAAAGTTCCCTGAGCTACTGTACCATGCAACTTTTATTACCTGCACATCCAACCTTTTATTGCCTTCCTTACAAAACCTTTAAGATGGTACATAGTCTAGGTTATATGCCCTCCTGCCTGGACTTATAGGAGAACTCATGCCTTTTGTGAGTTAATTTTTAAAATTCCTACCACTACACAATATGTTCATGTAACAAATAAGCATATGTACACATTGAATATAAAATAAAAATAAAAATATGCACGGTAATACAACCTTTGGCCTCAGAAGCCCCAATCATTTTGTAAGCCAGAATCTACAGACTTTGTAACTGGGTAACTTGAAATAATGAGGTACAGTTTCAATTTTGGCAGAGAATATTGAAAAATCAAGTCATTAATGTTTGTGGAGTACATTAGAAATATTTACTATATAATTTAGAATAAAAATCTAATAAAATAACTTTTAAGGCCTGTATATTTGAAGTCTAAAGTAAATATTATTTATATCAGATCTGAAAATCAAGAGCTATCTACCTACATTATCTTCTCCATTTTTGTGAAGAAAGACTGATATCATTTATCTACCTTCCTGAAGAGTCAAATTAGTTAAATGATAATAAAAGTACCTAACCTCACAGGTAACAGATGTTGTTGTGTCCCTTGGGATAAGCCTAGTATCAATTTAGAAACCTCAGCACACCTGACCCGATACACATTGTCTTTTGTAAAGCTATATATCTACTATTTGATTTCAAAACATAGCCATACTTCTTTGGGACAAATTATTTTCTTGATGTTATGGGCAAATTGTCTTTATTAATTATAGACTCATTGGGTTTTACATGTGGAATAAATGATAAAAATTACCAGGTCCGATTTCATACTCCAGGCTGGAAAACCTTATGTCTTTATCAAAATCAATGGAGAGCCTGTCTTTGTTAAAACTTTTCCAGTGTCAACTTTTTTCCACCTTGCACAGAAACCTAGCTTCCATGTAGAGGGACTTCTAGTTAGTTGGTACTTTTTCATTAACTTGATAAAGTGCATTCCACATAGACTTATACAAGATAGAGTATTTCCTCATTAAAAGTTTACCTATCTCTGGAAATGCCAAGATTTATGTACCAAAAGCTCCATTTAACAGTAATTTATGAGGACAAATTGGTACATAAGTTATCAAGAAGTTGTTGTGAATTATTATTGAGAAAATTTGTGATGATCATGTGAACTTTATTTTGATAAAACATGTTAATATAAAGAAATGTGGGCATAGTTTTCCAAGGTGATTACAACTGAGAATAGGATCAAATTTATTATAAAAGTCTGTAGTTTAGAATACACAGCCATGCATTGCTTAAAGACAGAGGTATGATCTGAGAAATGAGTAATTAGGTGTTTTCATTGTGGAAACATCATAGAGTATACTTACACAAACCTTGAGGCGATATCGTATAGACTATTTCTCTTATGCTACAAACCTATACAGTATGCTATTCTTTTGAATACTGTAGGTAATCATCACACAATGGCAAGTATTTATGTCTTATATTTTTACATGAATAAGGTTCAATAAAAGTATGATTTTTTAACTACATGTGATCTCTCTCATATATGTAACCATTGTTTACTGAAATGTCTTTATATGGCTACATGAATATATTCATTTATTCTGGAAATTGTATAAAATTGTGTTAAACATTACTCTAGACTTCATGTTGAAAAAGGATAATTAAATTTTAATTTTTTAATTAGTCAATAAGCCTTCTGAAAAGTAATTACTTGCCAAATTCTCAATAAAATTGGGCATTAAAAGTTCTCTCTAATGTATCATATTACTGAATATCTTTATATGATTGAAAATTACATACAAGCCAATAACTATATATAAATATTCAGAAATCTGATATTTATAGTCCAAGTATTCATGAAGAAATTGAGAGAGTTAATATTCAAACAACTAGCTACATTTTACTTTAGCCAAATACCAATAAAATAAGTGGTTTAAAGAAAAGTATGAATTATTTTAGGCCGTTAAAATATTGCTTAATGAGATAGATGAGCTGAGCATGAAAGGATGAATATAATATCTTATCAAATGTAAGAATCTGGCTAAAATCTTTTTTAACATTATAAAACATACTTTGCCAAATGAGAAATATTTTCAGTCCTTGACAAAACATAAGTAAATTGAAAATATGGCTGCTTTATCAGAAAGAAATGTATGCTCATTTTTAGAACACAGGTGTATTCAAAAAAGATAAATAATAAATTATTCTGACTATATTTCCAATTTTTATTTTCATCCAATTAGCATAAGCATTTTTCTGAGGATGTGGGTAATACCAAAAGAATCAATAAGCAACTAAAGGGGAAATTCTGAAATAATCTCCAGAAGATGATGACTCATAAGCATCTTTCTTCTCTTTCAATCTAACTGTAAATCAGTCAGCAGTCCTGAGGCAAGCAATTTCTGGGTCTTGTGGGCAACTGATTAGGAAGGAGAGGTTTAGTTCTAGGAAATCCAGTAAAATAAAAGTGATTCAAGGCTCTTGTGGTCAGCGTCCAGTGCAGGTACTAGACACCATCATGAAAGGACTTTAGTGTAAAGACAAGTATATTATGTCACCATATCTAACTCTACCTTCATCTCTATTTCTATCCCTATCTCTATCTCTATATCTTTGTCTTCTCTGGAAAAAGCCAGGTCTACAGAAGTATAAGAACCACATTAATCCTGTGTGTATTTGCCTGATCTATCTGGTCTCCAAGGAGCCAAAACGACCTAACTCCTTTTCATGATATTAGGAAAACTGAGAACATAGACACATTGATGGGGACCTTCATCCCACTTGGCCAGTCCTCTTTATTTTGTCTTGCACATCTTGCAGAACTGCCGTGACTCAAGACATTTTAACCCATAAGCAAATAAGGAAAAGTGACACCATATTTGAGGATTCTTGTAGCCAAATATAAATAATTCAAGAATTTTTTTTTTAAAAAGACTGTATGAACTTCAAGATAGGAATGCAATTTCTAACAAAGGAAAGAATCAGAGAAGGACAGTATTTTTTTTCATTTACAACATCAGAAACTAAAAGGTGAATAATGACATCAAAAAAGATACCAGTGATATAAAATGTCATACTCAACAAAGCTATCTATATCTATCTAGGAATAAAAATGGATGTTTGTGGCTATTCAAGAGTTTGTCATCCTTGAATTTGATTTAAAATAAATTTTTAAATACTTGAGTGAGAACTCTAACCAAAAATATTTTTTTTAAAAAATTTCTACAAACAGGAATTTTTTAAAAAGAAGTGATGAATTATACAAATGTAAAATATATAGCAATACCTAGTTTATACAAATATCCAAGAATATATATGTGTAAATATAAAATAGATATTGAAAAATAATATAACTTGAAAATATTTCATAGATGAGAGATTATAATAATAGAAATTTTAATAATAGACTAAGTTTAAAAATCTAGGTAGACATTGTGACTGAGAGAAAAACTGTAAGATAGAAAAAGTAGAAACATTTTAAATGTATCACATTGTGTGAGTAATAGGAAATGTTGGCAGCAAAGGCAAGTTGGCAAAGAAACTGGTGGGAGTGTGAAAGTCTCTTCAAGGGCAAGTGTCCATAAAGACAGTCTGCATGAGTGGGTGAGTGCAGTTGAGTGAGGGAAAGTCCATCTGCAGGGAGACTCATGATCAAGTACCCAGGGCTCCCCTCTGGAGGTGGCTGCAAGCCACCACTACCCTGAAATCAGAGCCCCCGGTAGGATCATTAGCCATTCTCTGGGGTCTCTAAGGAGACAGCAGAGGTCAGCTGCTCCTCAGAACCTGACACCTGGCCCAGGCCACCACCTGCAGCAACAGGCTGGGCACTGGCAGTGGGAACCATGGAGAGGGGACAGAGAGGAAATCTGGACCTGAGCCCCTGGTGGTGATGAGACACTGATTGCCGATTGCTGCCATTTTCTCTGTCCCCGGATGGGCAGAGACCTGCCGTTGCCCCCTCCCCCCTTCAGTCTCCAACCTGGGACCTAGGGGTAATCTTGGCATTCCTCTGGGATTGACCATCACTGACCCAGAGAAGAAATTTCAGGAGCAGACACAGAGAGATGGATGCCCCACCTCCACACTGGATCAGACATGGACACATCTGATCTGAGTGGAGGACTTGGCATCAGCAACAGCAGCAGATGGGATCTGATTCACCCTGCTTCCACAGTAGTCCATGGGGTATCTGAGCCACACTGAGAGCAACCCCATGGCCTTAACCAAGAGGAGAGGGAAGTGGCTGAAGACCAGGGCTCCCTACCACAGCTGTGGACAAAAGCAGTGGCAGTGCTTGGGAAAGGAACCTGAAATTCCAGAAACAGCCACAAACGGAGTCCCTGTTTTTCTCTTTCTCTGTTTTAGTTTATGTTTTAGTGCTTGTTTTGTTTTTGCTGAATATTTAGTCTCTCTGGTTGTCCATGGGTATTTTTGAGGGCAAGTACATCATCAGGTTTTTTTTTTGGTTTGGATGTTTATTTGTATATTTTTATTTGTTTTTGTTTGTTTCTTTGTCTATTTGTTAGTTGGTATGCCTGTCTGTTTTCCTTCTCCTTCTCTTCTCTCTTTATCTTCCTTTCATTTTCCTTTTTCATTTTTCTGTTCTTTTTCTTTTTCTTATCTAATTTTTCTTTCAGGTGGCATACATACACCCCAACCACATGCACAGATTGTAAAGTGATGGAAAGTGGGTCCCAGGAGGCCAACACACCTGTCAGAGGATACTGTGATCTGCAGATAGCTTCTGGATGAAAGCTTCCCCATCATACCTTAAGCAAACATCAAAACTGCAAAAAAGCACAGCCTCCTATTCCCAGTCCAGTTTAAAAACTGAACAAACCCAAAGGATCTACATAAAGAAGAATAGGGGATTGAGCAAACAGAAATGAAAGCTATCTCCCCATCACTGAGCAATGGACTTGAGAAGGGGGGAGGAAAGGGAGAGGAAAGCCATCACAAATGAAGAAGAATCAAAGGAAGAATACAGATCCCATCCAGACTCCTGGGAAGATAGCACCTGAGAATATAGATTGCGGAACTCAAACACTGAAGAGCCCCCAGAACAACTGGTCTCAAACCACAAACCCAGACATGAAGATATTAATAGAGAGAATGTAATAGAGAGAATGAAAAGAAATGAAGACAGACAAGAGGAAAGAATGAAGGAGTTGATAGCTGAGATAACAGCAATAAAAAGTTCAATAAATGAAATAAATAGCAAGCTAGTAAGCATGAAAGCAGAATTAACCAAGCAGAAGAAAGAATCTCAGAGCTTGAGACCCCAAATATAGAACTAACCCAAATAGTTAACATAGAAAAGAAGCCTAAAAAGGCAGAACATAAACTCCAGGAGATGTGTGATTGTATCAAGAGACTGAACCTAAAATTAATTGGCATTCCTAAGCAGGTAGACAAATAGAGACCACCCTGGAACAAACAATCCATGAAAATTTTCCCCATCTCATCAGAGAAGTGACCATTCAAACACAAGAGATTTAGAGAATCCCTGCAAGACTTCAAATGAGAAGACTAACACCTAGACACACAGTAATTTCCCTACACAAAGTAGGTATAAAAGAAAAAACCCTGAGGGCAGGAAGAGGAAATGGTCAGACTACTTTCCAGGGAAGACCAATTAAAATAGCAGAAGACTTACCTGTAAAAATCACTACAGGCAAGAGAAAATGGAATCCAATTTGCAATATTCTCAAAGATAAATAATTCCAGCCAAGAATTTTCTACCCTGCTAAGCTTCATCAATGATGGAGAACTGTAATCCTTCCCAGACATTCAATCTCTAAGAGTTTATGCCACCTCCAGACCAGCTTTATAAGAAATGCTTAAGAAAGTATTAAACACAGAAGAAAGAAAAATAAGATGACCATATTCTCCCCACTAATGCAGTAAAAAGATTGAAAACACAAACATATATCAACCCAAATATAAAAAGAAAATCAACAAATAAATAAACAAATAACAACAACCCCCAAAAGAACCTCATGACAGGGATAAACACTCATGTTTCAATAATTAGCCTGAATTTGGATAGAACTAAATGCACCACTGAAAAGACATAGAAAGGCAAACTGGATATAAAAAAAAAAACATGGTGCAATAATATGCTGTCTCCAGAAGACTCATCTCACCAGAATAGATACTCACGGACTCTAAGTAATATCATGGAAAACAAACAACACAAGAGAAAGCAGGAGTTGAGGTCCCACTTGTCTATCTTATCCCTTATGGCCTGTGGGATTTGAGTTTTGCTCAGGAATTGGATGCCAGTTCCAATTTCCATGAGGGTATGCCCTTCATTTTCCAAGGTTCTTATGGTTTGAGGTTTTACATTTAGGTCTCTTATCCATTTGGAGTTAATTTTTATGTATGGGGATAGATAGGAGTCCTGTTTCAATCTTCTGCCATGTGGTCAGTCAGTTTTCCCAGCACCATTTACTGAATAGGTTCTCCTCTCCTCAGTGGTAGGTGGTGGAGGCTTTGTCGAAGATGAGTTGGTTGAGAAATTGAGGTCTTGCCTCTGGAATCTCAATTCTATTCCATTGATCTATATGCCTGTTCCTATACCAATACCAAGCTGTTCTGATGATTGTAGCTTTATAGTAAAGTTTTAAGTCTGGTAATTTGATACCACCTGCTTTGTTTTTTTGGTTTTTTTTGTTTTTTTGCTGAGGATTGTTCTGGCTATTCTTGGATGTTTGTGTTTCCATATGAATTCCTGTGTTATTTTTTCTAGGTCTGAGAAGAATGTTGCTGGTAATTTGATAGGTATTGCATTGAATCTGTAGATTGCCTTAGGTAAGATGGATATCTTCAAAATGTTGATTCTTCCAATCCATAAGCATGGGATATTTTTCCACTTGTTTGTGTCATCTTTGATTTCTTTGAGCAGAGTTTTGTAGCTTTCATCGTAAAGGTCTTTCACGTCTCTGGTTTGGAAGATGCCAAGGTATTTCATTTTTTTTGTGGCTATTGTGAATGGAATTGTGCTTCTATTTGGGTTTCTGTTTGTTTATTATTGGTGTAAAGAAATGTGATTGTCTTTTGAACATTTATTTTATATCCTGAGACTTTGCCAAAGGCCTTTATCAGTGTAACAAGGTTTTTGTCACATTCTCTTGGGTTTTCAAGGTACACGATCATGTCATCTGCAAAGAGAGATAATTGGACTTCCTCTTTTCCTATTTGGATACCCCTGATTGCCTTCTCTTCTCTGATTGTTCTAGCCAGGACTTCCAATACTATATTGAAAGGAGGGGTGAGAGTGGGTATCCTTGTCTTGTTCCAGTATTCAGGGGAAATGGTTACAATTTTTGTCCGTTTAGAAGTATGCTGGCTGTGGGTTTCTCATAGATGGCTTTTACTACTTTGAGGTATGTTCCCTGTATGCCTATGTGTTCGAGGGTTTTTATCAAGAAGGGGTGCTGGATTTTATCAAAAGCTTTTTCTGCATCTAATGATATAATCATGTGGTTTTTGTTTTGACATCTGTTGATGTATTTAATTACATTTATTGGTTTATGAATGTTGAACCATCCTTGCTTCCCAGGAATGAAGCCTACTGGGTCATAATGGGTGATTTTTGAGATGTGTTGTTGAATCCAGTTTGCTAGGATCATGTTGAGAATTTTAGCATCTATGTTCATCAAAGATATTGGCCTGTAGTTCTCTTTTTTTGTTGGATCTTTCCCTGGCTTGGGTATCAATGTGATGTTAGCTTCATAAAATGATTTGAGGAGGGTTCCATCTTTCTCAATCACCTGAAATAGCTTCAGTAGGATTGGAATCAGTTCCTCCTTAAATGTCTTGTAGAATTCTGCTGGAAAGCCATCTGGTTCAGGGCTTTTTTTTTGTAGGTCGTTTTCTTATTACATAGTCAATTTTCTTGATTGTTATTGGTCTATTTAGGGTCTCAATTTCTTCTTGTTTCAATCTAGGCAGGTTGTGTGATGGCAGAAAGTCCTCAATGTCCTTGAGGTTTTCAAGTTTGTTTCCATACAAGTGTACATAGTAGTCTCCAATGATATTTTGTATTTCTTTAGGGTCAGATGTGACTTCATCTTTTGTGTTTCTGATTGTGCTTATTTGAGTTTTTTCTTTCTTTTTCTTGGTCAGTCTAGCTAGGGGACCATCAATCTTGTTTATCCTTTCGAAGAACAAGCTTTTTGTTTCATTGATTTTTTTTGTATTGTCTTTTTATCTTCTATGTTCTGGATTTGGGCTTTTATTTTGGTGATCTGGATTCTTCTGCTGAAATTAGGGTTTTTGTGGTCTTGCTTTTCCTGCTTCCTTAGGTGGCTTGTTAGTCTATTAATTTGTGCTCCTTTCATTTTCTTCAAGTGTGTTTGTAGGGATATAAATTCCCCTCTTACTACGGTTTTTAAGGTGTCCCCTAGATTTTGGTAAGATGTTTCTTCATTTTCATTTGTTTCCAGTTATCTTTTGATCTCTGTTTTGATTTCATCATTGACCCTTGAGTTGTTTAGCATCATGCTCTTTAGTAACCATGTCTTTGTGGGTTTTGGGGGGACCTTGCTGGTGTTAATGTTTATTTTTATTCTACTGTGGTCTGGGAAGGAGCATGGTAGAATTTCAATCCTTTTAAGTTTGCTTATGCTTGATTTATGGCCAATAATGTGGTCGATCTTGAAATACGTCCCGTGCAGTGATGAGTAGAATGTGTATTCTCTGGTCTTTGGATGGAGTGCTCTGTAGGTATCAAATAAGTCCATTTGGCCCAGAGTCACATTGAGGTTCCAGATCTCCTCGCTGATTTTTTTGTCCCGATTTTCTGTCGAGGGTTGTGAGTGGGGTATTAAAGTCCCCAGTTATGATGGTGTTAGAGTCAATATCTTTTTTTAGTTTTCTTAGGGGTTGCTTTATAAAAGTTGGTGCACCTATGTTAGGTGCATATATGTTTGGGATAGATATTTCTTGTTGATGAAGTGAACCTTTTATCATTACGTAGTGACCCTCTGTATCTTTTTTAATTTTTGTAGCTTAAATGGTATTTTGTCTGAAATTAGGATCATGACTCCTCCTTTCTTTTGTGTTCCATTTGCCTGGAAATTTGTTTTCCATTCTCTTATTTTGCGTCTGTCCTTTCTAGTGAGATGAGTCTCTTGAAGGCAGTACATTGTTGCCTGGTGATATTTTATCCATTTTGCCATTCTATGCCTTTTCAGTGATGCATTTAGTCCATTCACATTCAGGCTAATTATTGAAATGTGAGAGTTCGTCCCTATCATAGAGTTCTTATACAGGTGTTCTTCCACTTGGTTTATAGTCTTTCTTTTGTTTTGGGGTTTGGTTCATGTGTATTTTATTCTTTTTCGTGTACTCTTGTGAAGAACGTTACTCTTTTTTCCCCCTTTTCTTCTGTGTTTAGTACTTTCTTAAGTAGTTCATGTAGAGGTGGTTTGGTGGCAGCATAAGTTCTTAGGGATTGGATATCTGGGAAAGATTTTAATTCTCCCTCACTGATGAAGCTTAATCTGGCAGAGTATGTTATTCTTGGTTGAAATTGTTTATCTTTTAGGACTTTGAAGATAGGGCTCCAAGCTCTCCTAGCCTTCAGGGTTTCTATAGATAAATCTGCACTATTCTAATTGGTTTTCCATGGTAGGTGATCTGGCCTTTTGCTCTTGCTGCCTTTAGGATTTCTTTCTTTTATGCCTACTTTGTTTAGGCAAATTATTATGTGTCTAGGAGTTGGTTTTCTCATTTGTTGTCTTGCAGGGGTTCTCTGGATTTCTTGTGTTTAAGTTTTTGCATCATTGATTAGATAGGGGAAGTTTTCTTGAATGATCTCATAGAAGGTTTGTTCCAATGTGGTCTCTGTCTCTCTTTCTGCCTCAGGTAGGCCAATTACTCTTAGTTTAGGCCTCTTGAGGTAATCGCTCATCTCTTGAAGTTTTTTTCTGTCCTTTTGAGCTTGTTTTCTGTGTTTTAGAGAGTTTGGGCTAGTTCTATATTTTGGTCCTCAAGCTCTGAGATTCTTTCTTCTGCTTGGTTAATTCTGCTTTCCATGCTTATCAGTTTGTTGTTTATTTCATTCACAGTATTTTTTATTACTATTATCTCAGATATCAGCTCCTTTCTAGTTTCTTCTAGGGTCTCCTCAATTCTTTTTAATCTCTCCATTAATGTCTTGATGTTTAGGTTTGTATTATGAGACCAGTCATTCTGGGGGCTCTTCATTGTTTACATTCCAAAGTCAGTTTTCTCAGTGTCTGCCCTCCTAGGAGTCTGGGAGAAACCCATATTCTTCTTTTGGTTTTTCTTTATTTGTGTAGATTTTTCTCTCTTGCCCCTTAGTGGATAAAGTCCCTTGAGTTCTAATCTCCAGCCTCTCTCCTCTGTTTTTGCTGCAGACAGTTAGCTTGTTGCCTGGGAGATCTGTGACACTGGTCTCTATTCAGTGTAGGGGAGGGGTTTTGTCTCCTGTTTAATGACATCACCATGGAAACTGAGGTGGACAGTTAGCTTGTTGCCTGGGAGATCTGTGACACTGGTCTCTATTCAGTGTAGGGGAGGGGTTTTGTCTCCTGTTTAATGACATCACCATGGAAACTGAGGTGGAGGCTCTGATAGGTGGGCAGGGTGATGCGATGTAAATATGCCTTGAAAATGGCAGAGGTGGTAGTCTTACTTTCACTTTTAGGGATGCTCCTGTGGGTCTCTAGGTGGTACCAGCTGCACAGCTGGGCACTGGATCCAGGGTGCCACTAGCAGGCTGGGGTGGAGGAGAGGGTCGGGCATTCACCTTACACCAGCTTGGGGTTCTGCCCCCTTACACAGGCTTGTGGTCACACGCTGAGTGCCTCAGGCAAGGTGGGCCTGGGGCTTCAGATCTCCAAAGCTCCAGAGGGCAGGTGGTGGCTCTGAGTCCCTCACAGGGCACTTTAGTCAGAAATAGGACCAGTATCTCTGAGAGGCGGGTGCTCAGAGCACCCTGGGTGACTGGCAGCTTGGCACTGGGTGCTCGTCATGACGATGTAACCAGGGATGGAACTGGGATCCAGGATTTGAGATTCCCCAGCTGGCCAGAATCGTATATAGTGGAGCAGCTGTGGTCTGGCCACAATTTCTGGCCTTGCATGGAACCAAAAGTCCCCAGGCCTCGTACCAGTGTGGCTGGCGGTGGGCAGGGGGGTGCAGGAAGAAAAGTGATAGTCTTTTTGGGAACTCACATTCAGAGAGTCTCACAGATCCACCTATGCTGTTGCCATCTTCAGGTCGTCCCGTATCTTTTTTTTTAATTGTAGTCTCACTCCATCACCCAAACTGGAGTGCAATGGCATGCTCATGACCACCCCAGCATTGGCCTGCTGGGCTTTGGAGATCCTTCCGCCTCAGCCTTCCAAGTATCCAGAACTGCAGGTGTGCGTTACCATGCCTGGCTAATTTTTTTTATTTATTGTAGAGATGAGGTCTTGCCAAATTGCTCAGGCTGTTCTTGAACTTGTGGCCTCAGGCAATCCTCTCATCTTGGCCTCCCAAAGTGCTGGGATTACAGGCTTGAGTCACTGTGCCTGGCCTAAAATTTTCTTATTAAATGAGGTAGTGAGAAAATTCCTGACATAAATGACTTTGGAAGTGTGTAGACTCTGTGAGACTAGAAGCAGAAAATACTGTGCAAATCTACTACACATTATTTGACAACATTGTGCCCCACACAGGTACAGGTTAATAATTCTGAAATATATGCTTGATTGAATTTAACTATTGTAATCATAATTGTTGCGTATGTTAGATTATGGTACATAAGTTACTTGTTGTTGGATTGGAAGATTACAGATAGCGAATGGAAGAGGACAGAATGATTTATGTGATGATGAATTAAATTTGGACAGGATCATGTACTCTTATTTAACTTAATATAAGTATAGATGGCAGCATACAGAATTATCTGTGTATATGTGCATTCATGTCCTGACAAAGGACAGAGAGAGCCCATTCTACAGAGAGAGAGACATTTTAGTTATGACAAATTTTGTGCTTTATAAATCCACTACTGTCAAGACTAAAACACAGGATTTGTGTATGTTGTGCCCCAGTCAGGCTGAAGTGATGAGAAAGTTATAGGGACAGGTGGTAAAGGCAGGGAGCCCTAGAGAGATTTTCGACCTAAAGGAACTTCAAGAGATAGAAAAGTGCCAAGCTATACAGAATTCAGGAAATGAATGTTTGATGCATCTCAGCAGGAGAGTATTTCCAGGCTCAGTCATCTTCACAGTATGCAGGACATACTCTGCTCCACTAGGGCACAAAGCTCTTGACTGCCATGCTGCATCCACTGTTTTTTCCCAACCCAGGTAAATCGCACATGTAGTAACCAAGGACCATGACTTTCTGAGTAAGAAAATCATCAAAACCTCAAATTCCAAAGAAAAGAGACTAGTATCAAAACACACACACACACACACACACACACACACAAACAAGTACTTCATCTCTAGCATGGCCATGCCATTGCACAATTTTCTGATTCCTTTTGTACCAGGTTCTTCTTGAACAAAGCGGGAGTATTAATACTTGAGTAAACATTTCTCTACATTTAATCAAATATAAGCAGTTGTTTAAGAGAAATGGAACTCCACATAGCCAATAATTAACATAGTGACATGCTTAGCCTCTCTTGTAATCAAGTAAATGAAAATTAAAAGCACAAGATAAATTTCAGAACTCACAATATTGTTTTGCTATTGCTTGATCACATCAAGGTTTAGGTAAGAGGTAGGAAAACAGAAATTTTCATATACTGCCACTGGGAGTACAATTTTCTACTATCACTTTAGAGAAAAATGTGGTAATTCTATTACAATTTTGGGATGTACCTGACCTGTGGCGTGGCAAAGCTAGTTTTTTATACATCCTAAGAAAAACTCTCCCAGGCATATAGGAGCCTTGTACAATCATTGCTTTATATAATGAAAACTAAAAACAACATTGGATCTGTGCCATCTAGTAAAGTAACTTTAGATCCCATGTGATAAATATTGCTTAGTGGAAACTTAAAAAATAATATATATATATAAAAGATTGTATAGAAAAGAAATATTTAAATTTCAGGATAGTGATTATCTTCTAAGGAAAAGTGAATATAAAGGGGGAAAAGAGTTTTAGTATGTCTGTAAAAGTTTTATATTTTAAGCTGGGAAATGGGTAGATGCAATCTCATATTTTTCTCTATAGCTTAAAAAATTAATTTATAAATTTTAATTATTATGAAAACATAATAGTAGTACATATTTATGGAGTACATTTCATATTTGATACAAACATACAATGTGTAATTATAAAATCAGGTAATAAGGATAATTATCACTTCAAGCATTTATTATTATTATTATTATTTTTTGAGTTGGAGTCTC
>NW_007162841.1:144829-145372 GCF_000164805.1 Carlito syrichta
GCGAGTCTCGAACCCGCGGGCTCAGGCAATCCACTCACCTCAGCCTCCCAAAGGCGCGGGATTACAGGCTAAGCCACTGAGCCAGGCTGCATTTATTATTTATTTGTGTTAAGAACATTCCAATTCCACACCTTTAGTTACCTTAAAATATGTTATTGTTAATACAATCATCTTATTGTGCTCCTTAGCATTAGATATTATTCCCTCAAACTTTATTTGTGTCCTTAAACATTCCCTCTTTATTCTTTCCTCCACACTATCTTTCCTAGCTTCTGGAAACCATAGTTTACTCTTATTTACTAGTATTTACTAAAATACTGTTTACTAGTATTTTCTGGTTTTTTTATTTTTGTTTTTTGTTTTCTAGCTCCCATATGTTAGTGACAACATGTTATATTTGTTCTTCTGTGTTTGGCTTTTTTCACTTAAATAATGACCTTTCTTTTCTTTTCTCTTTTTTTTTTTGAGTTGGAGTCTCACTCAGTCGCCCAGACTAGAGTGCAGTGGCCGCTTCCGGCCACCGCAGCCTCGACCTGCTGGGCT
>NW_007162841.1:145392-187444 GCF_000164805.1 Carlito syrichta
TAGAGATGAGGTCTCGCTGCCCAGGCGGGTCTCGAACCCGCGGGCTCAGGCAATCAACTCACCTCAGCCTCCCAAAGGTGCGGGATTACAGGCTGAGCCACCGAGCCCGGCTATGACCTTTATTTTCATCTATGTTGTTGCAATTGGCAGAATTTTATTCTTTTTGTAGTTGAATAATATTCCATTGTGTATATATATCACCTGGACACTGAAATTGATACCATATCTTGGCTATTGTGAAGAGTGCTGCGACAGACATGGGAGTCAACATGTCATTTTGATATACTGATTTCCTTTCTTGTGGAAGTGTGCTCAGCAGTGGAATTGATGAATAAATGGTAGTTCTAGTTTTACTTTTTTGAAGAACCTCCATACTGTTCTCCATAGTGACTGTAATCTTTTACATATACTTCTTCCAACAGTATCTTTCTCTAGATCCTCATCTCTACATCCTTGCCACATTTGATATTGCTGTCTTTGGATATAGGCAATTTACTAAGATGAGATGATATTTATTTGTGATTTTGATATACATTTCCCTGAAGATCAGTGATGATGTGCATTTATTTCAGATACCTGTTTGACATTTGCATGTCTCCTTTTGTGAAACGCCTATGTAGATCTTTTGCCCAATCTGTATTATTCAATTTTTTCCTATTGAGCAGTTTGAGCTTCATATATTTGAATATTAATATTTTGTCAGATTGGTAGTTTGCAAGTATTTTCTTTCATTCTGTGAGTTATCATTTTACTTTGATGATTGTTTTCTTTACCATTCAGAAACTTTTTAACTTTATGTGATTCCATTCGTCCATTTTTGCTTTGATTGATGTCCTAGAGTGTCTCCCCAAAGTTTTCTTCCAGTAGTTTCATAGTTTCTCATCTTAGATTTTAGTCGTCCATTTATTTTAATCTAATGTATGTATATGCCAAAAGATAGGGGTCAAGTTTTATTCTTCTGTATATAGATATCCAATTTTCCCAGCAACATTTATTGAAAAGACAGTCCTTTTTCCAATGTAAGTTCTGGGTACCTTTTTAGAAAATGAATTGACTGCTAATGTGTGGATTTGTTTCGGGGTTTTCTATTCTGTTCCATTGATCTGTGTGTTTGTTTTGGGGCAATATCATGCTGATTAGGTTACTATAGCTTTGTGGAATAATTTAAGTTAGATATTATAAAGGCTCCAACTTTATTTTTCCACATTGTTTTGGCTATTTTGTATTTTTGTGGTTTAATATAAGTTTTAGGATTATTTTTTCTGTTTCTGTGAAGAATGTCATTGGTGTATTTTGTAGAAGTTGTAGTGAGTATATAGATTGTTTTAGGTTGTATAGGCACTTTAATATATTAATTCTTGCAATCCATGAACAAGAAATATTGTGTGTGTATATGTTATCTTCAATTTATTTCATCCATGTTTTATAGTTTTTGTTCTAAAGATTGTACTCTTCTTTAACTTTGTTCTTGGTATTTTATTGTATTTAATTTTTTTTTTTGGTTTCTTTTTCAGATTGTTAATTGTTGGCATTCAGAACTGCTACTAATTTTTTTGTGTTGATTTTGTATACTGTAACTTTAGTAAATTAATTTGTTAGTTCTAATTATTTTTTGTAAACTTCTTAGGTTTTTCTAAATATAGGATCATATCATCTGCAAACATGAAGAATTAGATTTTCTTCTTTTCCTATTTTGATACCCTTTTCTTTCTCTTGTCTGATTGTTAGGTTACTAGCCTAACCATCAGAAAATTAGCATTCTTGTCTTGTTTCAGAACTGAGAGATAAAGCTTTCAGTATTTCCCAATTCAGTGTGATACCAGCTGTGAGTTTGTCATATATGGTTTTTATCATGTTGAGGTATGTAGGAGCATGCTCCTACTGTGCCCAATTTTAAAAGTGTTTAATATTGAATCATATTGAGATTTTTGGCATCTATTTAAATGATAATATAATTTTTGTCTTCCATTGTGCTGATATAATGTATCACATTTATTGATTTGCATATGTTGAACCATCCTTGCACCTCTGAATTAAACTCACTTGGTCATGGTGAATTATCTTTTAAATGTTGTTGAATTCAGTTTGCTAGTATTTTTGTCAGGGATTTAGCCTCTCTGTTCATCAGAGATATCGGCCTGTAGTTTTCTTTTTGATATGTCATTGTCTGGTTTTAGTATCAGGGTGATACTATCCTTGTAGAATAAGTTTGGTATTCCTCCTCTTTGAACTTTTTTGAAATAGTTTGAGTAGTATTGGTATTATTTTTAGTTTAAATATTTGGTAGATTTCAACAGTGATATCACTAGGTCCTGGGCTTTTTGTTTTTTGGAGGCTTTTTATTGTTTCTATCTTGTTACTTTGTATTGGTCTAAGATTTTAGATTTCTTCATGGTTCAATCTTAAGTAGGTTGTATGTATCTAGGAATTTATCCATTTTTCTAGGTCTTCTAATTTAGTTTTATATCTTTGCAAATAAATTTTCTAATAATACTTTACATTTCTGTGGTATTAGTTGTAGTGTCTCTTTTTTATGTCTGATACTATTTATACTATAACTTTTAAATACATGCTTTATTAACATGAAATTAAATGGAGTAACACATGTTAAATATTTTGATAACTTAATATTAAACTTTAAGTTTTAAAAAATTATCATATATATCTCATGTGATTAAACAAAGTCAATTTTGACCATTATTTTTGCATTGTGAGTTTGAAATTATTATTTCTATTTTAGTAAAACTCAGTTTAAAATTGGAACTTTCTCCAGGTCACACAGCTATTAGACATCAAGATCTCAACAAATTATTTTTTGTGCCATTGTATCATATTCTTTCTATAACATCCATATAACTCTATTTATGAATTTTGTGAGAAAAAACTAAATATATATCGGGGTAGAAAGTTTTTCTAGGAATTATTATTCTTGTTCACATTTTGGCAGATTTCACAGATCTAAAAATGCTTCAATACTTACACAATCTAGTAATAATATTATATTCACTTTACATACAGAAATCATAAAAATTAAAATAATTGTGTGGCTAACATCAAATACTAAATAAAAGTAGCAAAACCTAAATTAAACTCTACTTATCAAATCTATTTATCAAATTAGTTATCATTCAGCACCTTACATTCTTTCATGTCTGACTGGCCCTTAGTTTATCATCTAGAAGTTGAAAATGAACTTAAGTGTAAATAATTATACATATTTTTTAAAGTATAGGTTTAATAATATTTATAAATTTATACTGGTTTTATGCTCTTCAATGTACATAAAATTTAGGGGTATATAAAAGAGTATTCTAAGCTAACTTTTGGATAGAACATTGCAACCCTGAAGATATAGTATGTAAACCAGAAGATAAGAAAAAGATAGTGATTTTAAAAAGTATGCATATTCAGAGTTTAACATTAAACAAACATTTTCACATAACCCTGATGACAATGCCTTTCTTTGAAAATCTTTATCAAATATGACATTAGTCATTATATATCCTAATCCAATATCTTAATTCAATTTGCCTTTCAAGGCAACTGGAGTTGTAAGATAAAGATAAAAAATAGATTGGAACAGAGTGGTGCCGGGTTCGGTGGCTCAGCCTGTAATCCCGTGCCTTGGGAGACTGAGGTGAATAGATTGCCTGAGCCCGCGGGTTCGAGACCCGCCTGGGCAACTTGGCGAGACCTCATCTCTACAATAAATCAAAAAATTAGCCGGGCATGGTAGCATGCACCTGTAGTTCCAGCAACGTGGAAGGCTGAGGCGGAAGGATCGCCGGAGCCCAGCAGGTAGAGGCTGCAGTGGCCGGTTCCGGCCACTCTGCAGTCTGGGTGACCGAGTGAGACTCCAACTCAAAAAAAAAAAAAAAAGAAAAGAAAAAGAAACAGAATGGTGGCATCAGGGTGGAGTAAATTACAAATTTTAAGTGATAGTCAAGAGGCAAGACTCTTACATATGATGGCAGATAGCATGTAGCAAATGTTTTTCCTAAGTTTTTAATGTGAGCACATAGAGTACCATTTATTGAGATGTGGAACTCTAGTGAGATCAAGCGCAAGTTCCAACCTGTTAAAGATTGATTTCTTAATTGCTAATTTTTCTCATACAATATTCTACCTCTAACTTTATATAATTTAGATACTCTAACTGTATATAGGCATTAGAAATGTGTCACGTGTGAAACAATTCTTTTCATGTATATTCTAAGGTGCTTTGGAGGATCCCACTGTTTCTTGCTTGTCTGCATAAAGCTTATTTTCTTACAGATTTTTCTGTTCATTTATTTCTTCAGTAAGGCAGTCAGGTATTAATCCAATTGTTCATTCATTCACAAATGTCCTTATGCAAAAATATTTCATTAAACTTTTTCTTTGCTCAAATCATTGTGATTAATTCCAGGACCAAATAATAAATATATGGAGTGGTGGATGAATGAGGATGTGCCAAAAAGAACAGGAGCCAACTCAAGGAGTCCCCTAATGGCCAGAGCTAAAGCAATTTGAATAGCAAAATACAAGGAGTATTCAATTGTAAGATGTATACATATTAATAGTAAATAAATATTCATGAGTCAACACTAAGGCAAAGTAATTATTGGATACATGAATAGTTATTTCATTTTCTTAGAAATGAAGTCTAACTCCTCATCCTTAAGTTTAGGTTGTGCCTAGTGACATACTATTAAAGAATATAATATGCTAAAAGGAGAATAACAACTTTAAATGAAGAAATCTGAAAAACCCTCAGCCAGGTGATAAGGTAAACATCAACAGTGATAAGTCATGTAGATAGACTGTACCCTTGAAATAAGATGATGAGAATGGTACATATCCTCTGCAGTCTTTCTCCATAAAACATCATTTGAATCAAGAGGAAAAAAATAGATAAGTTAAAACTGAGGGACTACTATGGTTGGAATGTGTCCCCTATAAAATTCAAGGTATTTAAATTTAGTAGTAAATGTGATGGTGTTAAGGGATCTTCAAGGGGTGATCAGGTCATGAGAAATCTAGGTCATGAGGGCTCCATCCCTAGTAAATGAGATTAAGATCCTTTAACAAAAAGACTTTACACAATATTTGGCTCCCTTGTCTTTCCACTTTCTGCCATGTGGGAACGCATTCCACTCCTCCAGAGGATATAGCAACAAGGCACCATCTAAGAAGTGGAGAGCAGTCCTTACCAAACTATTTAATGGTCTGGCACCTTGACTTTGGTTGTCCCAGTTCTAAAACTGTAAGATATAAATTTCTGTCTTTTATAAATTACCCAGTCTCAAGTATTTTGTTATAGGAGCATAAAAGGACTAAGATAGAAATATTCCAGAAAATACCGAACCAGTACTCAAAACACTTAATAACTATCAAAACAAGAAATGTCTGAGAAACAGTCACAGCCAAGTCTTAAGGAGACATGATAATTAAATAAAATATGGCATGTTGAATGATATCTGATATATAAACAATAAATAAAAAAATAAGAATATTTGTAAAAAAGTATGGACTGTGGTTACTAGTAATATATAAGTATTGGTTCATTGATTATAACTATTGTGCCAGATTAATGCAAGATGTTAAAATGAAATTTGGATGTAGATATATGGGAACTCTGTATTGTCTTTACAATTTTTATCTAAATCTGAAAATAGTTTATTTTAAAACAGACAACCAGTAAAGAGTTTAAAATGTGTGGTGTTAATAGTTAATACTGGACTTAAGAGAAATTAAAAATCATGTGAGAGGGTGTCATGGAAAATTTCTCAAAAGATAGAACTCTTGAGATGAATCATCAAGGGCTGAAAAAAAAATTGCTTAGGATGATTAGGACTGCCAAGCAAGCGGTACAATATAAAGTACATACCTACTAACTACGACTCAAAGAATACCACCAAAACTCTATGGGAAACTTGTAAGGAACAACAGACAGCAAGAACAGGGATGATCATAGAAGGCGTTAAGTACCATTCATAGAAGTCCAGTAGTAATTAATCTTTGGTTTCTTTGTATTATTGTGGGAAACCTGGCGACCAGAAGATTACAGTGTAGCTGATGAGTGACTAGTGTAAGGCCTCAGTTGTGAGATAAATAACTCAGAAACACAAGGGAATATAGAATAGTCTTTGTAACTATTCAAGCATGATAGCAGGATAGTATGTTGAAACAAAATGACATTTCTTACTGGCAGATACAGGCAAGGCTAATAACTTATTAATGTTTTCATGTTTTTATACAACTCTATAAACTTGTTAAAGGTCAAAGCAAGAAACTCATAATTGAATTCAGAACAACAGGCATAGCTACTTTAGCTTGAAATACCTAAATGAACCCTAACCTTGAGAAGTAGATTTCAGTACATTAATTCAGATTTTAAATTTAATTCCTCTATGAGCTTTAACAGTTTGATAATTTGAAATTTACTGACACTTATTTTATGGAACAGGGTAGAGACTAAAGAGAAAGTTGAGAATTTCATTCCTCCAGAGCTGTAATTAGTGACCCCCTTCTCTACTGTGTCAGTAGAGAACATGCAATATCCCAGACTTTCATTTCTACCTGAAGGTAATGAGACAAGCTAGAGTGGTGTGAGAGAAAGTTTAATGCAGAATCAGGACTTTCAACAATGCCCAATGGTAATAGAGCAAGACCACCTTCATGTCAATGTAGGCCACATGGAAAAGAGTAAAAAGACATTCCTGTCTCTCCCAGTCAGGTCAATACAGGATATGCTCAGTAGAAACCTGTTAACTTCTACCCAATGAACAGAAACAAGGAAATTTGACCCCTTGAGTATTAATGGATGCTGAGTAGGAACATAGTCTTCTACCCTACCTGATGATGAGATAGAACCCCACTTTTTTCCTGGTTATGCAGTGCCAGAGAAGCCAAGGTAAACCACAGTTTTAAATAAGATTGAGAGAATCATAGCATGATACGTAAAACAGCAACATTTCCATAAAGAATTATCCAACATACCAAAGAAACAGGACAATCTCAACTTAAATGAGAAAAGGCAATAGATGTCAATAGCAAGATGACAGAGATGATAGAATAATCTGACAAGGATTTTAAAGCAATCTTTATAAAATGATCCAACGAACAGTTATAAATGTGTTTGATACAAATATTAAAAGGCAAAAGGTCTTAACAAAGTCTCAGCAAAGAAATATAAAATGTAAAAATACTCTCATTGAAAATTGTAAAACTTTAAAATCAAATAAACAAAATAAAACTCTCAACAAAAATATGAATGGGTCAGAAAAAAAGAATTAGTGAAATATAAGCTGAGCAATAGAAATTACCCAAACTGAACAAAAGGGAAAAAATAATAATAAAAGAAATATGAACAGAGCCTTATAGAAAACTAAGGGCTATGATGAAAGATTTAACATTTGTATTATTGAAGTTCTGCCAGAGAAAAAAAGTGGGACAGACTGAAAATGTATTGAACGTCATAATGACTAAAAAATTTTCAATTTGGCAAAAGATATAAACCCATAAAAACAAACTATTGAAAAATAAAACCTCAAACTGAGTAAGTTCCTCAAAATTCACGCCAAGGCACATCATAATCAAACTTCTAAAACTGAAAACCTTTTGTTTTTTAAATCCTGAAAATAGCAAGAGGGAGCTGAGAATGACTGTTCATGCCTATAATCTCAGCAAGCCAAGGCAAGAGTTTGAGATCAGCCTAGGCGATCTCACAGGTACTCACCTGTAGTTCTAGCTACTCAGAATGCTGAGGTGAAAGGATCACCTAAGTCCAGGAGTTAGAGACTGTAGTGAGCCATGATCATGCCACTGCATGGAAACCTGGGCAAGAAATGATACCTTGACTCAAAATAATTAAATAGGCATGTAAATAAATAAATAAATATCTAGCAAAGCAGAATGGCTTTTACATATAGGGGAAATGGATTCAAATGACAGTATATATCTCATAAAAATCTGTGAAAGCTGATAGGAAGTGAAGTATTTTTTATGTCTGAAACCAAAGAACTGTTAACCAGAATTCTGTATTCAGCAAAAATGTCATTCTGAAATAAAGAAGGACTTAAGACATTCCCAGATTAAGAAAAACTAAGTGAATTTATTGTCTTCAGACAACCTCTAAAAGGAAATGACTAAAGAAAATGAATGAAAAAAAAGAAAAAGGAAACATTGAAAAATCAGAAAGAAATAAAAAATGGAAAAAGAAAAGATATGAATAAACACAATACATTTTATTCTATTGCTTTTGCTAAATAATGTTAAATGGTTAAAACAAACAAACAAAAAATAGAACCATGTGGTATGACTCACAATGTGTTTAGAGTAAATATTTAAAGCAATTATATTATAAATGATAGAGGGTGAAAGGTCTTAAAAGAATGAAAAATTTCTAAATTTCACTCAAATTGGTAAAATGGTGTCATCAGGGACATGATAAATTATGCATACGAAGGGGACCTCTTCCAAAAAGTGGAAGTATTTTTTGGAGGGCTGACCGCTTGTAGTACAGGCTTACCCCACTAGTAAGTGTTCTGGGAAAGGGCATCTGTGAACCAGCTAGCATTGTTGTGAGAGGTTGCGTTCAGCTGCAGTGAATTTATTTTTTGGAGATTCTTTCAAATGTTTCATGATGGGTGATTTGCAAGTGCACCTGCCCACACTGCACTGAGTATTCAACAGTTTTTGGCCCCAAATTGCATGACACCTGTGCATCACACTCCGTATTCACCTCATCTCATCCCAGGTGATTTTTTTGGTTTCTCTGAATGAAAAAATTTCTCAAAGGGAAATGTTTTACTGATGTAGAAGAGTTGAATCAAAAAATGGTAGAAGCACTAAAAGGCATCAAAATTGGTAGTTCAAAAGCCATTTGAACAGTGGAAATGGAATCTCAATAGGTGTGCTGCATCAGATGGAGAGTATTTGAATATAACTAAAGTTTAAACATTTAAGAATAAATACACAATTTTTAATAAATGTATCCAAAGTTTTTTGAGTCCCTCTTCATAGCAATGTACCTAGAAAAAGAAATAAAAATCTGTATTAATAAATATATTCAAGAGCACTATAGATAAATAAAATTAGAAATAAAAGTTTAATTAATTTATAAGAAAGCAAGAAAAAGAAAATAGAGCAATAATAGAATAAAACAACAATTAAAATGGCATATAAGCATTACAGTATAAATAACCAAATGTGTCTAAATATGCAATTAGAGAAATAAAAAATTTCACAATTGCAGCTGGAAACTTCAACATTTCTCTCTCAACAAATGATAGAAAAAATAGACAGAAATCTGCAATGATATAAAATAACAAAGTATAATTAACCATTAGGGTCTAATCAACAAGCAACAGAATATAAATTATTTTCAAGCACCCATGAGACCTGTACCAAGGTAGACTATGACCTGGACCAGAAAACAAACCTCAAAAAATTTTCAAATAATTGAAATCATACACCATCTAATCTGTACGTATAATAGAATCAAACTAGAAACTACAGACATAAAAGCTGGGCATGGTGGCATATACCCATAGTCTCAGCTAGGAGTGACTGAAACAGAGAATTCCTTGAGCCCAAAAGTTCGAGTCCAACCTGCAACATGGTGAATTTTCACCTCTAAAATAAACAAATGAAAAACAGAATGGTAACAGAAAAATCTCCAACCACTGAGAAACTAAACAACACGCTTAAAAATAGTCCATGGTGCAAGAGAATTTTAAAGAAAAATTAAAAATACATGGAAAAGAATAATAATACAGATTCAATATATCAAACTTTATTGCATGTAGCAAAATTCTTAGTAAAAGGGAAATTCATAGTACTAAATGCTTACATTAACAAGGGTAGCTGCATAGTGAACCTGCCCACACTGCACTGTGAACATTTGTATACCTAACCCTGAATTTTATCCCACATCTTCAAAATTAAAAAAGAAAATGTCTCTAATCAACGATCTAAGCTTCTTCTTAAGTATATGTAATAGTTTTTTGTAAAAATCAATAAAATTGACAGACATCTGCCAAGACTGACCAAGAAAAGGAAAGCAGACACAAATCATCAACATCAAAAATGAAACAGGGAATATCACTACGGGGTTCACAGATATTCGAAGACTAAATAGGAAATGCTACTGACAGTTTACAAACATGAAGTTTGAAAACTTAGCTAAAATGTATGAATTTCTTGAAAAGCAAAATCTACCCTGACTCACCTATTATGATATTGATAATTTTAATGGTCTTATAATTGTTATGAAAATTGAATATGTATATTTAAAACTCAAATGATAATACCAGGGATCATTTTCTACTGAATAATTCTTGCAAATATTTAAAGAAGAATTAACATCAATTGCTCAAGCCATTTCTAGAAAATAGGAGAAATAATTCCCCAAATCATCTTGTGAAGATTATGTGACACTGATACTAAAACCAAAGATAGCAGTGAAAAAGTATACTACAGATCAACATAGATGCAAAAATTCTTGACAAAATATTGTTAAACAGAATTCAGCAATATATAAAACGAATTGTATACCATGTCCAATGGACGTTTATCACAGGGATGTTAAGATCATTTAATATTACAAGATTAATCAATGCAGGGCACCATACTAAAAGGTGAAATAAGATAAATCTCATGATTATATCATCTGATACATAAAAAGCTTGACAAGATTCAACACCCATTCATTATTAAACTCTCAGAAAAATAAGAGTAGAAAGGAGCTTTATCACAAAAACCACTTACAAAAAAGTATCATATAAAAGACTGAATGTTTTCTCTTTAAAATTGAGAGCAAGGCCAGGGTATATGCCATCCTTTTTGCCATTAAACAAAGTCATGGACGTTTTAGACAGAGTAACAAGGCATACAATGGGAATCAATCACTTATACATTTGAAAGGAAGAAATAAACCTGACGCTATTTGCTGATGAGACAATGCACATGTGAAAAATCATGGGAAATCTACAAAAAAAAATGGAATTAATGAATAAGTTTGGTAAGATTACAGAATGCAAGATGAAGAAACAAACATTAATCTCACTTACATATACTAACAATGGGCATGTGAAGGCTAAATTAGACACATCATTTACAATCACAACAAATACTTAGATATAAAGCATCATAAAACCACAAAATCTGTGGTTAAAAGTTTCAAAATGCACACAGAAAATAAAGAACAAGACCCACATAAGTGGATAGACATGCTATGTTTATGGATTTGAAGACTCAACATTGAAAAAACTGCCAATTTTTCCATGCTAATCCTCAATATCAGTACAACTTTTACCAAAATCTCTAGCAGTTTTTGGTAAACACAGAAAAGCCTTTTCTAAAACTTACAAGAACAGACACCAGAATATCTCAAACAGTCATGAAAAAGAAGAAAGTGGGATGACCTTATTTGATTTCAATATTTAGTATATACCGACAGTATTCACGACTGTGTGATATTGGTGGAAATATGGATTAACAGATCAATTGAACAAAAGAGTGCCATCAAATAATCCCATACAAGTTGGGTTGACTGCCCTTTGATAAAGGCATAAAAGAATTTAAAGGAAGAGGGATAGTCTTTTCAATAAATTGTGCTAGAACACCTGGATATCGGTAAAGACTGAATGCTTATGACTTTCCCAAATTCATATATTGAAACCTAATTTATAGTGTGATGGTAGATGGAGGTGGAGACTTTGGAAGGTGATTAGGTCATGATGTCATAGTCTTGATGCATGGAATTTGTGGAGTTTTTGTTTGTTTGTTTGTTTAAATAAAAGAGACTCAAAGAACTCCCTTACCTTTTGTGCTATGTGAGGCTACAGTAAGCAAGTCATCTATGAACCAGGACATGGACCCACACAAGACACTAAATAATCTATCAACGCCTTGATTTTGTAATTCTCTGCTTCTACAACTGTGAGAAATAAATTTTTTATAAGCCACCCAGTCTATATAGTATTCTCTTATAGCCGCCTAAACAGGCTGATACAAATATCTATAGGCAAGAAGAAGAAATAACGTCTTTGCATGCTAGAGAAAAAATAATTCAAAGTGAATCATACAGTTAAATATAACATGTAAAACTATAAAATATTTGAAAAAGAGATGAGGTCAAGAGCAGTGACTCATGCCTATAATCCCAGCACTTTGGGAGACTGAGGTGAGAGGATTGCTTGGGCCCATGGGTTCAAGACGAGCCTGGGCTACTTGGTGAGACCTCATCTCTACAACAGATCAAAAAATTAGGCAGGCATATTTGTGCATGCCAGTAGTTCCAGTTACTTGGAAGGCTGATGTGGAAAGATCACCTAAGCACAGCAGGTCAGGTCAGCAGTGGCCATGAGTGTGCCACTGTACTCCAGCCTGGGCAATAGAATGAGACTCCAACTCAAAAAAAAAAAAAGAGAGAGAGAGAGAGAAAGAGAGAGAGATGGGAGAAAATCTTGGAGAACTTGGACTTGATTAACAGATTTGTATCTGACATGAAAATTATGATCCATACAATTAAAAACAACGATAAATTGTGTTTGTCAAAATTTAAAAGTTTTGTTTTGTGAAAGATAAGTTAAGAGAATGAAAATATAAGCTATAGATTAAGAAAGTATTTGAAAAACCACATATCTGTTGAAGGACTTATATCTGGAATAAAGAACTCTTAAAATCAGCAGTTAACAAAGAAAGAAAGAAAGAAAAAAGTTATCTAGTTAGAAAATGAGTAAAACATGAAAATATATTTTACCAAAGAGGATAAACAGAAAGCATATGGTGACATGCGTACTCTTCACCTATTATTAAGCCAATAAAGAGTAAGACATGATGCAATATTGCTACATACCTATAAGAAGAGCTAAAAGAACAACAAAACAACACACACACATGGTAATGCCAAATGTTGCAGAGAAACTAGATCACCTATACATTACTGGTGACTTTGTAAAACAATACTTTAAAAAGCTTTGTCTTTTTTTTTAAGTGTAAAAATACAGTTATAATATTACCTAGCAATCACATTTCTGGACATTTACCTCAAGAAAAAACACTTATGTCTTGCAAAATCTAGGTCAGGATTGTTCATGATTGCTTAATGTACACTAGGTATAATCTAGAAAAAAATGAAATGAAATTTTCTATAATAAGCTAATGATTAATAAACTATGGTAGAGCCACATTATGAAACACTAACCAGTTATCAAAAAAAATTAAGAAACTATTTGTATACCTACTGACGTGAATGGATTGCAAGAAAATTATGCTAAGAAAAACAAAAAACACACCAAATCCAATATAAAAATGTCGCATATTTTACAATTTTATTTATGTACCATTGACATAACTCTCTTAAGATGTCAAAATTATTGAAATGGAAAACAGATTAATGGTTGTTGGGGTCAGAAATGGTGTATGAGAAAGGGGTGATTGTAAACTGAAAGAGGTAGCATGAGGGGGATCATTGTGGTGATGCAGTAGTTCTGTATCGTTGTGGTGGTGGTTACGCAAAATGACATGTGATGAAATTATTTCAAAGTATATGCACACATTGCACCAATGTCACTTTCACTTCCCTAGGTTTTTTGTTTGTTTATTTGTTTTTTGTTTGTTTTTTTTTTAGTTGGGATCTCACTCCATTGGCCAGGATCGATCTCCTGGTTCAGGTGATCCTTCCTCCTCAATCTCCTGAGTATCTGGGACTACAGGTGCACACCACCAACATTGGCTAATTTTTTATTGATACCAGATATTACTGTATTGGCTAGGCTTGTCTCCAACCTGATTTCAAGCAATCATTCCATCTCAGCTTTGGCAAATTCTGAGATTACAGGCGTGCACCACTGTGCCTGTTCTCAATTCCCTTGTTTTGATATTGTATTAGAGTAACCTAAGATGCAATTGGGTAAAGAGTTCACTAAACCTTTCTGTATTCTGCCCTTTTTTGTGACTTCATGTAAATTGATAATTATTTGAAAATTATATATGTAAAATGCTTATAGTTATGCACATATATGTTGCATTAGCTTATTTATCAACTTGTGGGCAACAAGGATATCAGAGTTTAGAAAACTGGATATTCATAATAAGCAATATCAAGATATTTGGTAAAACTTTTGCCTGTGAGAATTTGGAAAAGTATATTATGTGCCTTTCATTCTGGCATCTTTAGAGAAAATAATTTGAAATAAAGTGTTATTGTATATTGAAAATATTAATAATGCTGCCCCAAAGATGTTTACAACATAATCTCTGGAATCTGTTGAATATGCTACTTCATATGGGAAAGAAGATTAAGATTGCAGAAAATATTAAGGTTACTGATCAGCTGCCTTAATAGGTAAAAGAGATAGATTGTATTGGACTATTTAGATACACCCAATGTAATCACAAGGAACCTTAAAAGTAAAAGAGGGAGGCAGAAGTTAGAGAACCAAGATGATGTTGTTTTGAGAATACAGCTGGACTTGCTGGCTTTAAAGGTGAGTGAAAGCATCCATGAGCCTGAGTCAGTGAGTAGCCTTCCAGAAGCTGTAAAAGGTAAAGAAAGGGACTCTCCCCAGAGCAACTAGAAATAAATAAAGCCTTGTCAACAACTTAATTTTAGCTCAATGAGACCCATTTCAGACTTCTGACATACAGACTGTAAGATAATAAATATATGTTGTAAGCCATTAAGTTTCTAACAATTTGTTACATCAGAAATAGAAAATGAATACAGTATATTTCAGCTAATACTGACTGTGTTTGACAAAGTATGATAAGGGTTCAGAAGAAACCTGGCCAGATTGCAAGTATAACAAAAAGACATAGAAAGTCCATTTTTTTAAATTCAAAAGGGAAGTTAATAATGCTTATTTATTCCAAATTTGAGAAGTAAGATTGTAAAAGACCTTGAGCTGTGGAAGGAAGCACATTAAGAAGATGCCTTTGTCAAAGATCAGGTAAGGAGTGTGTTCTTAGCATTAGAGCCTGAGACTGAGACCCACAAAGTAGCTGCCATTAGATTGAGGTAGTAGAAGTCATTGTGGTGGTTAAAAATGATTTGAGTAAAATATCTGAAAAATAACTCTGCATGTGACTATTGTAATATGGGATTAATTAGAAACAAATAGCAAGTTCTGGATGTTTTTGCAGAAATTATACTGCTAAAGAAACATTAGGCCCCAATTAACTTGTCTTTGATCATAAAAGAATTAAAATAACCTTAAAACACCAATTTTCTATGAATAGAAAACAATTTTCAAAAGCTCTATGATCTTCAGGAATCAAATACCCCAACCCATGCTTCATCACAGTCACAGATAATAGATAAAGAGGAATGTCATAGAAGTCAGAGACAAGAGTCAGAGAAGACACAACGGAGTTATTTCTAGAGAGCAAAATTAAGTATAATGAGGAAATTTCCTCCCACAGTCATGGACAAAGAAACTTCAAACTGTCTATTGTAATTGTTGTCTTTGTTCCAGCTTTGCTGCCTGTAATAGGACTATGTATATGAGGAATGAAGGCAGATAACTTGATTCTTCAGTTCTGTGTATTGTTTGGACAGTCTAGATTAAACTGAGAAGTATGACTGGATGGAATATTGGGTTATCACCTAGGAAGTGATCATGTATATTATATTTTGTAACAAAATGTGAAATACATTTAGGCTAGATTGTGATGGAGGTAAAACTATATTGGAAAAATAGTACTATCTCTTTTTTTTTTAAAGTTTTTATTTTAAATATGTGGGGTACAATTCAGGGGTTAGGTATACAAATGTTCATTATGCAGGTACCCATGTTGATGGGTTTGCCTCCCACTTCCCTAGCAGTTTCCCACTACTGCTAATCCCTCTCCTGCCCTCACCTGGCGAGTTCCTACTACTGCCAATCCCTTTCTTATAGTATTACAATAATTGTTCAAGGTTCTCTTATGAGTGAGAACATGTGATACTTCGTTCTTTGTTTATGTGATAGATCACTTAGTATTATAGCCTCTAGGTCCATTCAAGTTGCTGTGAAGTTCATATTTTGTCCTTCTGTATGGCTGCATAATATTCCATCATGTATATATACCACATTTTTTTAGCCAGTCCCTTTCAATGGGCAGCACAGTTAGCTCCATGTTTTTGCTATTGTAAATAATACTGCAATAAACATGCGTATTCAGGTATCTTTTTCATAGAGTGATTTGACTTCCTCTGGGTATATTCCCAGTAGGAGGATTGCAGAGTCTTATGCGAGGTTGATTTTTAGATCTTTTAGGAATTGCCACACTGTTTTCCACAGAGGCTGTACTAATTTACACTCCCTCCAGCAATGTAGAAGTGTTCCCTTTCTGCCGCATTCCCTCCAACATCTGTTGTTTTCTGAGATATTGATGATGGCTATACTGACTGGAGTTAGGCGGTATATCAGTGTGGTTTTAATTTGCATTTCTTTGATGACTAGTGAGGCTGTGCATTATTTCATGTATCTGTTGGCTGCCCATATGCCTTCTTTAGAGAAGTGTCTATTCATGTCTTTTGCCCACTTTGTAATGTGACTGTTATTTTTTCTTTTAGGCAGGTTTGTGTTCCCGACCAATGGAACAGGATAGAGATTCCAGAAGCAAAACCTCAATTTCTTAGCCAACTCATCTTTGACAAAGCCTCCAACATCAACCACTGGGGAAAGGAGAACTTATTCAGCAAACGGTGCTGCGAAAACTTGCTGACCACAAAACAAGACCCCTATCTATCTCTATACACAAAAATCAATCAACTCTAAATGGACCAAAGACCTAAATGTAAAACCTCTAACTATAAGAACCTTAGAAAATGCAGGAGACACCTTTATGGAAATCTGAACTGGCAACCAATTCCTGATCAAAACTCCAAGTGCCCATGCCATAAGAGGGACCTCATCAAACTGACAAGCCTTTTGAAAATTCAGAGAAACCATTGAGAGAGTAGGGAGACAGCCATAGACTAGTAAAAAATATTTGCCAATTGTGTGTTTTTCTTTCAGGGATAAATAAATGATATATAGACAAGTGGATAGAGAAATAGAAGTGACAGAGGGAATATACAGAGATGATAGATAGATGATAGATGAAAGAAAGAAAGAAAGAAAGAAAGAAAGAAAGAAAGAAAGAAAGAAAGAAAGAAAGAAAGAAGAAAGAAAGAAAGAGAAAGATGATAGATAGTTGAGTAGTAGTTAGAGAATAGCTGATAGGTAGATTGATGATGATGAGTAGATAGATAGATAGATAGATAGAGGAGATAGATAGATAGATAGATAGATAGATGATAGATAGATAAAGATAGATAAGAACTATGTTATTTTTCCCTTCCTATAGTTAGGTGAGGTCATGAGTTTCAGTTCTTATCAATACTATGTGACCAAATAATGTGTACCCTTTACATATCTGTCCCCCAAATGTCTCATGAGGTCTTTTACATATTCCTTCTTACTAGTGGAGGTATCCAGCATTTAGAAGAACAAAACTACAGATAAGTTACCTGATAGATACCTAGAAACTCCTATTTCAAACAAACAAACAAACAAACAAACAAACACAAATTTTAATTATATGAAGACACTGGAATTTGAGGTTGCTTGCAATATCAGATAGTGGGACTTATTTTATTAATGTAGATTTATCATAAAATGATACATAAAACAATGGGGTTAGATGAAATGAAGGAGAAAAAATAGAGAAGAGACACAAATCTCAGACTATTCAGAGTTGAAATGATTTTAAAGTTCATCTCAGGCACTCATCATTTTCCAATAGAGGGATAGACAGAGGCTCTGTGCAAATTCATGTAGGCTGGGCAGTGCCAAAGTCCATGGAATCTCATATATATGAATTACATGTAATAGAGCTTCCTGGAGTTATGCAATGTAGCAGTCCTTGGAAGTAAGATTTAGATTAGATAAGGATATGTTATTATGGAAGATAGAATGAAAATAACAAGCAAAACCAAAACCAAAACAAAACAATAAGGTCATTTAAAACAGCTTCCAATACAGATTTATAACCAAATTCAAGACTACCAGAGCACAGTAAGAACTTGAAATATAAATTTAAGCCAGATGATCTGTTTTTATGCCTTCTTTGCCCTAGATTTTGCTCTAAATCTTTTCCTTCACTTTACTTCCTTAAGTGTGGATTTTATGTGTCTGTTTTTAGTCTGAGTTGCTATAATATTTAAAAAGAAATCATCTTCAACAGGACAACGTGCACTTCTCTTCACTGTACAATTTGTGATAATTCTTTTGTATCTTTGTTACCACTGCAATCCAGGTTATTTATAAATTTTCACCACTCAGTGGTCTGTTCTTAGTTAACATATTTCAAAACTTTAAAAAATTAGTAGATCCTATAAAGAAAAAAACCAATTTCTTCATAGTAAAATTCTGAAAAACCAAGTGTTCCACATTTGAAACTTTATATACAGAGAAACCCACTTTTAATATGTCTTTGTAAGAGTGTTTTGTGTGCGTGTATGTGTGTAAATATATATCCTGCTTTAGTTAAAGCTTTCTACTCTAGGCTTAAAGAGATGAGAATTATTCTTTAATGGAATGACACCATTTTAAAAATTCATTCACCATGAATTGAAGTAAATTGACTGCATTATCAATTAATAAATGCTATATGTATTTTTGTGTCCTCTATACGAGCCATATACAGATACCTACAGTTCTTTTTCTTTGTTTCATTATTTGGTCTACCAACATCGTGATTAGTAGAAAAACAGTAAATGTCTCAGCATTTACTTATTATTTTCTCAGACAGGATTCTGTAAAAATAATAATAATAAGTTGTTTTCTATCTTTGATTTGCAGCAATTAAATGGTCACAATTGTTGTGTATAAACACACAACATTTCTTACACAGCTCGGAATTCCTCATATGAAACTCAACCTTTAACTCCCAAAGGCCTTATTTCATTAAGATCACAAGTGAGTTCTCACTTTTGTTTTTATAGGAATACCCATGCTCTTGGCAGGAAATGAAAAATTATCTTGTTGAAAACCAGGATTTAGAAAAGAAAAGAGAGATTTGGGGTTGCATGTTAAAAACTAAACTGGCAAAACAAATGAACCTTCTACAAGAACTTATCTTATGGATAAAAGTAAGTTTTCTTATTTACATAAGCAAGTGCATTAAGGAGAGCTATTAATTACCTCATATAAACTGGGCTCACATGTGTAATCTCAGCACTTCGGAAGGCTGAATTGAGAGGATTGAGCCTAGAAGGCCAAAGCTGAAGCCTGGGCAATATAGTGAGACCTCATCTATACAAAAAATTAATTTAATTAGCCTGATATGGTGCTGCACACCTGTAGTCTCACCTATGTGGAAGACTGAGGTGGGAGGATTGCCTGAGCCCAAAGGAAGTCAAAGCCACAGTGAGCTCTCTCAGTAGTCTCATTTTACAGATGAAGACTCTGTGGCTCACTGAAACCAGGTGGTATGCCCAAGATCATTGGAGGTGACAGAGTTAAAACTGTGCAAGATTATTTTTCCCTATATGTATTCTGTTGCCTTTTTATAATGGAACTTTTCTTTAGACTTTCAGTAAGACTGTTTCCTTCGGAGTCCAGTCCTCACTGGTAAACAGCGTTATCATACTTATCACTGGGTAAAATAAAAATATAAATAAAAATTATATTTTAAAGTCTAGTTATTCCTGAATTGAACATAGTGGTTTCTGACATCAGGGAGGAAATGTGAACACTCTACAAAGTTGTCTTGTGACTTCTGTATAGACTGATTTAACCATGTTAAATATTTCCTTCAAGATTATGCTGGTGATGGACCATAACTACTGTACAAAATACTCGGAATCTGAAAGCTACACTTTTCACAGAAGTTGTAAAGTTTGTAACAGTAGAACTTAAAGTTTCTGAAGCAACAAGTACAATGATTACTAGGGATGAAATAAGAAGAAACCCTGCACAGACTTCACTAAATATTTTTCAAAAGCATGGCTTAGATGGCAAATTATTCCTGGAGATCATGTTGGAAATATTTAATGTCTGGTATTTGGAACGAATGATTACACTTTAGAATACATTTTTTTGTGTATTTTGGTTTATTTTTTGTTTGTTTATTTGTTTGCTTGTTTGTAACATTGAGGTCAGAATATTGAAAATACTATGAAAATGATTTTTTTCTAACTCTTCTTGTTTTACACATGCTGCATGTAAAGAGGGAATGCTATGTGATGAGACTGCTACCCACACACAAAATCCTACGGTCTTTCATAGTTAGCTAATAGAATAGGTATTTTAATGGAGGGGGCAGGTGTTTAGTTAATGGGGGAAATTTTTTTATATAATATATAAATTTAATTTCCTAATATATTGTCAATTATTTATATCTGAATTTTTAAAATATTTTATAGGCAGAGTATCTTTTAATAAATTTTCACACACACATACACACACACACACACACACACACACACACACAAAGCACACAGGGAGTTATATGTAAACAACTCCACTATTAATTGGGCATAATCTCTCTACAGAATAGGCAAGCAATGAGTCATTTTATTAACATATTTTTCTCCTGGTCTTTTACTTTCTGTATTCTCCACTCTTGATTTCTGATCATTGAAGATATTGCTGTAAATGTTGAGAAAATAAAATAATACCAAAAATCTACTCAGACTTTAAATTACATGTTTTTAAAAAGATTACCTTGTTAATGTAGAATAGATATGTTCTGAGCTCAAAAGGACCTTAAAAACTGGATGTAGCATATTTGTGAAAATGTTGGTGTTATGGAACAGATCTAAGAATAAATCTTAGTTAAATTATTTTAAATGAACACAATATTTATAAAAGTAATATATACTAATCAGAAAGAATTCAAACACCTCAGAATGGCACAAAGAAAGAGGAAGGTCAGTCTTCATCTCTGCTCCCTCAGTCTACTAAGTTCTCTCTTCCCCTCAGACACCATTACTATAAACAGTTTGGTGAGTATCTGCACATTCATATGCATACATGCACATACATTCTTCTTTATACAAATAGAAATATGCAGTATGAATTGTTCTGTAGCTTGCTTTTTAAGTTTTTGTTTAATGTTATTTTTATTATAGAATTCTGAGGTACATGTGAGGATTTGCTACGTAAGTAAATTGCATGCAGTTGAGGTTTGGCCTTCTAGGAGCCATCTTACCTCTTGGTGGTTGATATGTACCCACTGGGTGGTTATGTGTCCCTTATTCCTCCTTTCATGATTAGGAATCTCCCTTTTAGTGTGCAACTGTTCAATGTTTAGGGCCTGCTTATGAGTGAGAACGTTTTTTGTTTGTTTGTTTGTTTCTGTGAAAGTTCCCTTAGAATGATGGTCTCCAGCTGTATTCATGTTGCTGCAAAGAACATGACTTTGTTCTTCTTTATGGCTGTGTAGTATCCCATTGTGCCTACTTACCACGTTTTATTTTTCCAATGTGCTTTCAATGGGCATCTGGGTTGGTTTCATGTTTTTGCTAGTGTTAACAGTGCTGCAAAGAGCATATGTCGCCAGGTATCTTTTTGGTAAAGATATTTATGTTTTTCTTGATATATTTCCAGAACTGGGATTGCTGGATCATATAGTACCAATATGTAGCTTTTGAGAAAATACCACACTGTTTTCCATAAAGGTTTAACTAGCTGAAATACTGACAACAATGTAGTAGGGTTTTCTTTTCTTCACAGCCTTGCCAATACCCATTGTTTTATGACTTTTTAACGACAGACATCTTGACTGGTATGAGGTGCTATCTCATTGTAGCTTTAATTTTCATTTATCTGGTAATTAGTGAAGCTAAATATTTTTTCATGTTTTCTGGTGGATGTTTTCCTTTGAGAAGTATCTGTTCATATCCTTTGCCCATTTTTTTTTTTTTTTTTTTTTGAGTTGGAGTCTCACTCTGTCGCCCAGACTGGAGTGCAGTGGCCGTTCCCGGCCACCGCAGCCTCTACCTGCTGGGCTCCGGCGATCCTTCCGCCTCAGCCTTCCAAGTAGCCGGAATTACAGGCATGTGCTACCACGCCCGGCTGATTTTTTGATTTATTGTAGAGATGAGGTCTCGCCTGCCCAGGCGGGTCTCGAACCCGCGGGCTCAGGCAATCCACTCACCTCAGCCTCCAGGCGCGGAATTACAGGCTGAGCCACCGAGCCCGGCTTGCCCATTTTTTTTTTAAATGGGATTATATATGTGTGTGGGGGTTCTGTTGTGTTCAAGTTCCTTGTATATACAGGATATTAGGTTTGTTGGATGCACATCTTGCAAATACTTTTTCCTATTTCAATGGGTTGTCTCTTTACACTTTTGATGGCTTCTTTTGCTGTTCAAAACTATTTTTTTTTTAATCTCGATAAGGTCTCTCCTATCAATAATAGTTCTTTTCTCCATTTGATTTTGAAAACTTCTCTATGAATTCATGTCCAGAAAGATGTTCCCTAAGTTTTCTTCTATAATTCTTATACTTTGGGATTTCACATTTAACTCCTTGATCCATTTTAAGATAATTGCTGTACATTGTGATAAGTAGAGGTCCAGTTTTATACTTCTGCAAGTGGTTATTCAGATTTTCCAGCACGAGTTGCTAAATATGATATTTTTTCCCCAATGATTATTTTTGTTGACTTTGTCAAAGTTGATTTAATTGAAAGTTTGTGTTTTTATTTCCAGCTTCTCTGTCTTGTTTCATTGGTTTTTGTGTCTATTTTTATACCAGTACCATGAGGTCTTAGTTACTGTATCCTTGTAGTAAAGTTTGAGGTCTGGAATCTGATGCCATGAGCTTTGTTCTTTTTGCACACAATTAATTTAGCTATTTGTACTCTCTTTTGCTTCCATATGAATCACTGCATTGTCTTTAATTGGATTGTGAAAAATGATGCTGATAATTTGATAGAGATTGTGTTGAATCTGTAGACTGGATGGGATAGACATCTTGACAACACCGATTTTTTCAGTCCAAGAGCATGAGACATTCTTCCATTTGATTGTGTCATCCTTGATTTCCTTAGGTAGTGTTTCATAGTTCTCATTATAAAGCTCTTTCTTCTCTATGGTCAGTTGAATGTGTGTGTGTGTGTGTGTGTGTGTGTGTGTGTGTGTGTGTGTGTTATTATCAATGGGATTGTATTTTTGACTTGGTTCTTAGCCTGTTTGTTGTTAATGTATAGAAATGCAACTATTTTATGTGCATTTTTTTAATCCTAGCATTTTACTGAAGTTGTTCATCAGTGTGAGGTGGTTTTTGACAAAGTATCTAGGGTTTTCTAGCTATAGGATCATATAATCTACAAAGAAGAATAATTTAACTTTTTCTTTTCCTATTTGGATATCCCTCATTTCTTTCTCCTGCCTGATAGCTCTGTCTAGGAATTCCAGTACTATGTTGAATAGGAGGGGTGAGAGTGGTCATTATTGTTTTGTTGCAGTTCTTAGGTGAATGCTTTCAGCTTCTACCTGTTAAGTATAATGTTGTCTGCAGTTTGTCATAGATGGCTTTTAATATTTTGAGGAATGTTCCTTCAATGCCTAGGTTTGTAAAGGTTTTTATTAAGAAGGAATACTGTATTTTATCAAATGCTTTTTTTTGCACCAAATGAAATGATCATGTGTTTTTCAGTTTTACACCTGTGTATATGATGAACTATGTTTATTAATTTACATATGTTGATCAAGATTTGTGCTCTGGAAATGAAGTCTTTCTGGTTGTGATGGATGAGGTGTAAAATGTGCTGTTGTATGTGATTTGCTAGAATTTTGTTGAGAATTTATGAATGCACTTTTATCAAAGAAATTGGCCTATAATTTTCCTTCCTTGTTCAGTCTTTGTAATTTGGGGGTATGAGGATAATACTGGCCTCATAGAGTGAACTAAGGAGTATCCTTTCTTTTTCAATTGCCTGAAATGCTTTCGATAGGACTGGTATCAGCTCTTCCTTATACAATTTGCAGAATTTGGCTGAGAAACCAATTGACCCAGGACTTTTTTGGGGGAGGGAGCAGGAACGCTTCTTATTACTGAGTCAATTTCTTGGATTGTCAATGATCTGTTTAGGGTTTCAATTTCTTCCTGTTTCAAACTTGGGAGGTTATGTGATGTCAGGAATTCCTCTACTTCCTCTAGATTTTTTAGTTTATTCACATACAGTTGATCATCGTAATCTCTGATAATCTTTTGTATTTTTTTCGGGGTCAGTTGTAATATTGCCTGTTTGTTTCTAATTGTTTTTATTAGAATTTTGTCTCTCTTTACTTTTGTTAATCTGGCCAGGAATTTTCAATCTTATTTATCCTTTCAAAGAACAGTTTTTCATCCCATTCATACTTTGTATTATTATTATTATTATTATTATTATTTTGGTCTCTATTTCATTCAACTGTGACTTTATTTTAATAATTTTCATTTTTCACTAATTTCAGGATTGACTATTTCTTGTCTGTCCAGCTCCCTTAGGTGCAACCTTAGACTGTTTCCTTGAGATTCTCTATTTTCTAGATATATGTATGTAATTTTATATATTTCTCTCTCAGCAACATTTTCATGATATACCAGAGGTTTTGGTTTATAGCATCTTTGTTTTTATTTGTTTCTGATAATCTTTTTATTTCTTCCCTAATTTATGTGTTAACCCAAAAGTTATTCAGAAGCATGTTGCTTAATTTTCAAGTATTCATGTGTTTTATGGAGTGTCTGGTGGGGATATTACTTATTTTTATTAAACTATGGTCTGAAAAGATGCTTGATATGATTTTGATATTTTGAATATTTTTAGACATGATTTGTGCCCTAGTAGTTGGTCAATCTTGGAGTATGTTCTTTTTTAAAAAAATTTTTAGTTGGAGTCTTCACTCTGTCACCCAGACTAGAGTTTAGTGGCACTCTCCCAGTCACCGCAACCTTGACCTACTGGGCTCAGGTGATTCTTCTGCCTCAGCCTTCCAAGTAGGTGGAACTAGGCATGCACCACCATACCTGGCTAATTTTTTTTTTTTAATTTATTATAGAGATGAGGTCTCACCAAGTTGCCCAGTCTAGTCTCGAACCACCGGGCTAAGGCAATCCTCTCACCTTGGCCTCCCAGAAAGCTGGGATTATAGACATGAGCCACCACACCCAGACTGGAGTATGTTCTATGTGCTGATGAGAAGAGTGCATATTCTGTGGTTGTTGGGAGAAGTGTTCTCTAGATGCCTATTAGTTCCAGTCGATTGAGTGTCAGATTAAGACGTCTGATTTCCTTATTATTTTTTTGCCTTGATTATCTGTCTAAGACTTGTAATGGGGTGTTAAAGTCTCCAACTAAAATTTATGGAAGTTTATACTCTTGTTTTGTTTAATTAGCAATTGCTTTTATAAATCTGTGTGCTCCTATGTTGCTTGCATATATGTATGTTCAAGGTGGATATTTCTTGCTGGTGGATTGAGTCTGTTATCATTATGTAGTGTCTTTCAGGTTTAACTTTTATTGGTATAAAGTCTGTTATGTATGGTATAAAAATAGTTTCTCCTGTTCTTTTTGGTTTCCATTTTTCTGGGAGATAATTCTCCAATCCTTTATCTTGAGCGTGTGGGTACCACTTGCAGTGAGACCAGTTTCCTGAGGGAATTTGAATGAAGGATTGTACTTCTTTTTAATTTGCCACTCTATGCTTTTGAGTGACATATTCAGTTTATTCAAATTAATTGTTGATATGTGGGAACTTGTTTCTGTCAAATTGCTATTAGAAGACTGCTTTGCTTTTTATTGATTTTTTGGTTGATTTGTATAGTCTATAAACTCCGTACTTGCCTGTGCTTCTGTGATGGGTAGAATTGTTCTTTTGATTCTATGCTTAGGAATTTCCTAAGCACCAACTGAATGACTGGTCTGGAAGTGGCATATTATCTTAGAGACTGAATGTCTAGGAAGGATTTTAATTACCCTCATTAATAAAGCTTAACTTGATGGGGAAGAAAATTCTTGGCTGAAATTGCTTTTCTGAAAGAATTTTAAAGATTAGCTCCCATGTAGAGTTTTTGCTGAGAAGTCTTTTGCAATATTGATGGGTCTTCCTTTGTAGATGGTCTATCCCTTTTCTCTAGCTCCCTTTAGAAATTTTTATTTCATGCTCAACTTGTGGAAATGGAATATTATGTGTCTTAGGGATGGTCCTCTCTTGAAGTATTTCACAAGAACTCTCTGGATTGCTTGCATCTGCATGGCTGCCTCTTTGGCATGTTAGGCTTTTCTTGCATGACATTTTTGAAGGTTTGTTCCAGGATTTTCTTAGTTTCCCCTTATCTCTCAAGGATGCCAATCAACTACAGGTTTGGTCTCTTTACATAATCCCAAATATCTCTTATGCTTTGCATTATTCCTATACTTTTTCTTCTTGTTTTTGTCAGGCTGGGTTAGTTAAATAGTTTGATATTCAAGCTCTGAGACTATTTTCTTTGGCTGGTCAATTCTGCTATTCAGACTTTTCATTGTGTTTTGAAATTCCGGGAAATAAATCTTCATTTTCAGGAGGGCAAATTGGATTTTTCTCATATTGGGTAGCTCAGCTTTCACTTTCTATGCTGTTTTTATTGCCTGGATGATCTGTGTGTCCATCTTCTCATGGCTGTGCTTGACCATCTTTGCCATCCATAGTCTAAATTCTATGTCTGTCATCAGAATGAGGTTGTTTTGAATAGATTCTATTTTAGGGGTCTAGGAAGCTTTTTTGTGGATGTCAACTCATTAAGACTTGATGGTTGCCAGTGTTTTTGCTGGTTCTTCCTCATCTGTGTCTCCATAGGTTCTTTCCTGCTCTCTCATGGTGCTGCCTTCAGAGTTGTCTGGGACTTGGAACTGTCTGTCCTTTTTTGTCTGCAGCTGACCATCTAGTAGATCTCAGTTTGAGTTTTCAGGTAGAACCCCTAAGCCCAAGGTCTGTTCTTTCATACAGGTTTCTTTACAGAGAGCTGTAGTCATTCCATGTCTTTAGTCAGCCTTCTTGGCCTTACTCTCATCTGAATATTTGTATGTAACTGGGGGACTTTTTTGAAAATTCAATTTGAAAATAATTAGTATTATACTAATTTGCTGAATCTAAATCCCAGCAAGTTACTTCATGGATATCAACAAATCAATTCTAAAGTTTATAGGGAAAGGCAAAGACCCATAACAGTCAACACTATATTATAATACAAAGCCGGCAATTTACAGATTTAACACAATACCCATTAAATTGCCAGCAACCTTCTTTTCAGACCTAGAAACAATAATACAGGAATTCATATGGAAACATAAACAACCAAGAATAGGCAAAATAATCTTCAAAATAAATAAATAAATAATAAGCAGGAGGTACCACCTTCCCAGACTTTAAACTTTATTATAAAGCTATAATAATCAAAATAGTCTGGTAGTGGTACAAGAACAGGTGTATAGACCCATGGAATAGAATTGAGATTCCAGAAGCAAAACCTCAATTTCTTAACCAACTCATCTTTGACAAAGCCTCCACCATCTACCACTGGGGAGACTAGAACCTATTCTGTAAATGCTGCTGAAAAAACTGGCTGATCACATGCCCAAGATTGAAATAGGACCCCTACCTATCCCCTTTCACAAAAATTAACTCTAAATGGATCAGAGACCTAAATGTAAAACCTCAAACTATAAGAACCTTAGAAAATGCAGGAGACACCCTTATGGACGTTGGAACTGGCAACCAATTCCTGAGCAAAACCCGAAATGCCCAGGTCATAAGAGATAAGATAGACAAATGGGACCTCATCAAACTGACAATCTTCTGCAAAGCCAAAGAAACCATCAAGAGAGCAGGGAGACAGCCCACAGACTGGGAAAAAATATTTGCCAGCTCCATGTCTGACAACGGCCTAACACGTAGGATTTACAAAGAACTCAAATATGCTGAAAAGAAAAAACAAACAGTCCCATTACAAAGTGGGCAAAGGATATGAATAGACAGTTCTCAAAAGAAGACATACAAGCAGCCAACAGATACATGAAAAAATGTTCAGCCTCACTAGTCATCAAAGAGATGCGAATTAAAACTACACTGAGATACCACCTAACTCCAGTCAGAATGGCCACCATCAATAACTCAAAAAATAACAGATACTGGAGAGGATATGGTGAAAAGGAAGCACTTTTACACTGTTGGTGGGAGTGTAAACTAGTACAGCCTCTGTGGAAATCAGTGTGGCGATTCTAAAAGTTCTAAAAATTGATCTTCCATATGACCCCACATTGCCTCTACTGTGAATATACCCAGAAGAACTCAAACTGCCTATAAAAAGGATACCTGCACATGTATGCTTATCGCTGCCTTGTTCACAATAGCAAGAACATGGAATCAACCATGCTACCCATCAAAAGAGGACTGGATAAAAAATGTGGTACATACACATGATGAGATATTATGCAGCCATAAAGAAGAACAAAATCATGAACTTCGCAGCAACCTAGATGGAAATAGAGTCTATAATACTGAGTGATCTTTCACAGAAACAAAGACCAGAGTATCACATATTCTCACTCATAAGTGGACCATGTACAATTACCATAATACCGTAAGAAAAAGATTGACAGTAGTTGGGAACTGCGGGGGGAGGAGGGAATGGGAAGCTGGGAATGACAGTAGTCGAAATCTGACTGGGGAGGGGCACACCTCATCAACAGGGGTGTCTGCATGATGAATGTTTATATAACCTACCCTGAATTGTACCCCACAATTTGAAAATAAAAAAATTAAATGAAGAAAAAAATGCAAAGTCAGAGGATTGATGCTCTTGACTTCAATTCTTATTATAAAGCTACAATAATAAAGACAGTGTGGTAATTGTGAATGAATAAACAGATTAAGGAAATATAATTCAGTGTCTATGAACCAACATATACAAAAATAGTCAATTAATCTTTGAAGGAGCAAAGACATTGTTTTTCAATAAATGGTGTGAGATAACTGGGATATTCACATACCAAAAAATGAAACTAGGCATTGACCTTAAACATTTCTCAAAAATTAACTTGAAATGAATCATATATCCAAATGTAAAAAATTCAAATTTCTAGAAGTTAACATAGAAGAAAATCTAGGTGACCCTTAGTTTGGTGGTGCATTATTAGTACAACATCAAAAGCCATATCCATGAAAGAAAAAATTAAGTGCAACTCAATATTAAAAACTACTCCTCTGTAAAAGGCTCTCTTAAGAGGAAGAAATGGCAAGCCCCAGACTAGAAGAGAAGACTTACAAATGCCTATCACACTTATCTGATAAAAGACTTAGCTAAACAATAAGAGATCAAGCAACCCAATTTAAAAACTGACAAGATATATGAACATATACTTCAGAAATATACAGATGGCAACTAAACATATGAGTATATGTTCATCATATGTTATTAGATAAATATAAATTTTAAAAATAGTGAGATACCACTACACCACTATTAGAATGGCTAAAATCTCAAACCCTGAAAATAGCAAATTCTGGTAATAGTGTTGAAACTGCCTGTAAAAAATTAATTTATGCTTAGAAATTAACAAATATGTTGCTAAGTTTGCTTTCACTCCAATAAAAGGTGATTATGCTCACATCCTGATTTCTGGAGAGAGGAGAAAACTGTCCCACAAAAATGATCAACATAAGACTGCTTGAGGAGGCAAGCAGCCACTGAAAGACAAAAGTGGCTTTCAATCTCCAGGTAGCCACCTCTCTCCAAATATTTCTTCCAGGCTACCTTCAAAATAGCTCAGGGATCAGGGATGGCACTTGATCATGGAACCTGCTTCAATGGATACATCTATTATAAAAACCTAAGAATGGTTTTTGAGATCTTTTGCAGACTTTGCACCCTGATGGGCCCCCAACCAGGCCAGTACACCAGGAAGTTGGCTTAACTGGTCTGTGCGTATATCTGGCAGAAACTGGCTCTGCAACAAGAGGACAGTCTCAACATCCCACAGTGTCATCAACCCATCAACAACTCCATCTCTCTGCCTGCCATGTTTCCTTTAAAATTTGTATCCTCTAAATCTTTGAGGAGGCAAATATGAGATATTTCTCCCGACATCCTCACTCAGCTGCTTGGCAATATTAAACTCTTTCTCAAACTGAATTGGCTGCATTTGTTTTGTTTTTTGCCGAGCAGTAGACATGAGAATCTGGTCAGGCTATAAAATGTGAAGTGACACGAAGCCTCATCCATTGATGTTTGGAATGTGAAATGATACAGCCTCTTTCAAGATAGTTTGAAAATTTCTTAGAGAATCTTACTTATAGTTTTACTATATAGTGTAGTAGTTGCATTAAAAACATATGTCTACACAAACACATGCATATGAATATTTGTAGAAACTTTATTAATAATTACCAAAACTTGGAAGCAACCAAGAGGCCTTTTCACAGGTTCTCTGGTATATCTATACAATAGGATATTATTCAGTGCAAAAAAGAAATGCGTCATCAAGTCACAAAAAGTATGCAGAAACCTTATATGTATATTACTAAGTGAAAAAATACATGCAAATTGTTACATACTATACAGTTCGAAATATATGACATTCTTGAAAAGGCAAACTTAGAGAGAACATGAAATGTTGATGGTTGCCAGGGATGCAGGAAGGGGAAATAAGGATGAGTAGGAGGAGCAAAGAGAAATTTTAGTGTACTGAAGCTATTCTATATGATAGTGTAATGGTGAGTATGTAACATTGTGCATGAGGCAAAAGCCATAAAACTTAAAAGGTTCTAATTTTCTTTTTCTCTAAATCTGAAAGTGCTCTAAAAAATGAAGTCTATTTAGTGAAAAATATTGAATCTTAGTCATTTGTCCTGGAGTTAAAAATAATGTGGTTCATACATAAGTTTGCTTGATAGCATCTGATTTACAAGACATATGAATAACTGAATTCTTAATTATAGTTTTTGCTGAAGTTAATGGACACATCAGTGAATATTGACATATCCTAACATTTAATAATTTGGGGTTTTTTAAAAAGAAAAATGGAGTTTCAAATTCCATGTACTCATATGAATTTTAATTTACTGTTAAAAAGCAAGAAATTATATTATTTGAACTTGCTCTTAAAGTATAAATTGACACATCATACCAAATAGCTTTAACTATGATCTTGCAGATTTCAGTATTTTAGTCATGATGGTAACATATTAGATGCTTTCTATATTAAAATATGAGTTTATCAATGAATTTTTATTACCACCTTTAAAGCTGAAACTATGTCTATTTGAGAAGTTCTAAATGATATTTAAGAAAAGAGTACGTTGCAAAGAAAATCTGAATTTCACAGCAAAACTTAAGTAAGTACAAAAAGACATTCATTTAATTATTGAAAACTGAATATTTAGGGAAATGTTAAGATTAGTCAGTCAAAGTGAATAGGAACCAGAAAAAGGAAGATGGGGAAGTTTTGATAGACGATCAGATTTCTTGTAAGAAGGAAGCAACAAAGGTCAACAAAAAGTAAAGGGAAACAGAAAGTTGCAGCAAAGTGTCACAGAAAAACTAACTGAATTTCAATTACAGAAGATTGGGAGAACAGAAAAGTAAAAGTAAATGCTTGACGTTGTTAAAATAGAACACAGGAATTAAATAAATCAGAATTTAGGTTTTGTCAACTTAAGCATTTTAAAATTTTTCATATGGGGATCCAAAGAATGATGTGCATGAGAAAGGGTTTGGTTTTACTCTCATAAAGGAAATAAAGAAATCTACACAAATCTTGAAAAATGAAATGAAGTCTCATAGTGATTCAAAAATAGTACTGAAATTTTAAGATAAGCTCCCAAAGAAAGAGATGTTTTGGTCTTGCTCTAGCTAGACAGAGCTGGGCCCAAGTTATTATCTAGACTGACTTCAGTGTGTTTCCTATTCTCGGCTCTAGGTTCATAAAGAAAAAATGTTATAAAGGAACTGTAATGGACAGAACAGCTAAAGGATGGCATTGGTAGTTAAATTTAAGAAGTTAATCAGATATTTATAAATTTGATAAATGTACAAGATTCTGAATTGTCAAAAAAATAATTTTGTTGAAGTAAAAAAGTGTACTCAAGATTTTGGGGGAAAGTTCTAATTTTTATCAGCAAAAATCGATGCTCAGAGGCCTCTGGTCCTTATAAAGTATTAATTAACCAGAAATTTATGGACACCAAATCCTTACATTTGTGTTTAATCTACTCTTATTTTCATGCTGTTTCTAATACAAAAATCTGCCTGCAGTGTTACAAAAATAAGATTATGTTATCAAATGCCATTAAATAATTAACTTAATGCTTTTGTTCTTCAGTTTTGAAAATTTTAGTGAAGTAAGTTCTTAAATTAAAAGTATTTTGTTAATATAGAATTTTTGTTAGTAAGTAAACATCATCTGTATGTTCTTTTTGTGGAGGATGTCTTAAAATACTGTATGTAGTTTAAATAATTACAAATAATTTATAAAATTGTATATAAATTTATAAAAATGCTCTTTATTATACTGTTAATAAATCACCTTACTCTTTAAAAATAAAAATTTCTGGCTTTGCTTCTTCTAATCTAAGCCAATGTTAATCACCATATGGTCATGCTCTGAGAACAAAGAATATCATAATTATTTCACAGAAATCTTGAATATTGCAGAAATTTGAATGTATGTTTTGGGGGGGGGGGTTTAGTTGGAGTCTCACTCTGTCACCCAGATTGGAGTGCAGTGGCCACTCCCGACCACCGCAGCCTCGACCTGCTGGGCTCCGGCGATCCTTCTGCCTCGGCCTTTCGAGTAGCCGGAATTACAGGCGCACGCTACCGCCTGGCTGAGTTTTTGATTTATTGTAGAGATGAGGTCTCGCTGCCCAGGCGGGTCTCGAACCCGCAGGCTCAGGCAATCCACTCACCTCAGCCACCCAAAGCGCGGGATTACAGGCTGAGCCACAGAGCCCGGCTGAAATGTGAATATAAAAAAGGCAGGACTTTGGCACATTGGGAATGAAAGGGGCGATGATGTCTGCAGAGAAAAAGAAGCAGGCACATTTGACACCATTAGTCTGTTGGGAGGGTCAACAGGTGAATTCATCATGCCCTGGGTTTGATCAACAGCCAGGGCCAATCAAGAAGTGGAATATCTCAATTCAGTCAGAAATGTTTGGAGTTTTGGTTATACTTTGATAGTAAACTAAATAAGAATACATTTTTTAAAAAGAGAGTCTGTGTGCCAGTAGAGTTACATATATAGCTACAGTTTTTCAAAATCAGCATATCTAGAAAACAATCATCCTTGATGTGAGTCTATAAAAATAAAATCAGAACAAAAGGGGACAAAGATTTTTAATTTAAAAATAGTAAAAATAAGAGTAGCTTTCAGTGATTGAGAACACAGTAGCTTTCAGTGATTGAGAACACACTAAGTACTATTCTCCTTGTATTTATGTCCTCCCATTTTAACAGCAATTCTGTGAGATGGAAATTGTATTCCTTTATTTAAGTTTAAAGAATGGAGCAAACCAATCAATCTTTCTAATTCCAAAGCGTGTTTGAATCAGATTTTTTTTATTAGCTCATGGCTCTCTATTCTATCTTATTTTAGACATTTTTTTCTACTTTAATACTTCTGAAATGCCAGTCAGAGGGAGAAGATTCAAATCCACTACATGGGTACTGTGCAGGAGTAAAGTTTCCATTTAAAAAAGTGAAGCCATTGGTATTTTTGCTTTAGTTTTGTTTATATGGGCAATTTTTTTGAGATAATACTATCTTGGCTCATGATGCTCTTTTCCATCCTTCCTCATTCATTTGACTAAGAGACAAATTTGAATTAGCCACCAATTGCTGTGAGAATTTGACCTTTTCCTCTTCCAGTCATTCCAACACGTTATAATCGTTTCCTGGCATTAAATTTTCCATTTAAAATAAGTCATATCATGTATTATTTCCTGAATAGACATTGAGTAATACAGTTGCTATACAAGAAATAAAATGTGAAGTGAAAGTACAAATTTATGAGCAATTAATGAAACATGGAAAGGAATAGGAAACTGTCAGAGTGGAAATGACTCTTAGCTGATTCTTGATTGCTGAATGAAATGATTTGGGGGAGAAGATGTGGGAAAAAATAAATCTATAAAGTAGATGAAAATAAACAACTCAAAAAAGTAGAAGCTGAATCTGTTCTTTCATCTCTAATTTCATCAAATACATGTATAAGTTTGTTAATTGTGAGTCATTAAATTTTGACATTTTAAAATTGGAAGTTATTTCTCATGTTGTAAATAACTATATTTTTACAAGAAAGTGTTTCTTTCATTCTGCTGTTATATTATTCATTACCTTTACTGTAAAATAATAGAAGGCTCTTGTTGACTTAAATACTAGCAAGGCATGGCACATTAATATAACATTCTTTAGGGCATGTCTTTGCAAATATCTTTATTCAAAGTATTTAGATTGGGATTATGAGGAAAGGAAACTGTCAATCTAATCTAGAGTTAATGATTAAAACTGTCAATATGAATGGATAATTTATAATATGCTTTTTCTCAGTAAAAACGAGAGAAACTAGATATTTCATTATTGCCTCAATGTTTTTCTTAAAACATATTTGGATTTACTTCCCAAGTCATAGCTTAATAATATTTTTTAAAAACATTTATTCATTGATTTTAATTTTAAAAGTGTGAGTATGAATGTCACTATCTTCAAACTTTCTGATTAATTAGATCGGTAATAAAATCTGTAAACTTTATATATTTATTCACTGCAATTGTCATTTTAAAGATGATAATTCCCTGGTATACATATGAAGTGTCATAGTGAAGACCCTTTTCTATTTTTGTTCACAGTAGAATGTAACTTTTCTGCAGAAAATAGAAAAATCCATTTACATTACAAAAATATTGTCACAGGGTCCCCTACATGTGAAATGCATAGAATAGACACTGAGTACCTAATTTACTATCAGGAATCTCCTCGTTGTCTACACTTTTGTCTCTAGGAAGAAAGGCCAACCTGGTGTCCAGTGTTTATATCAAACAGCCCATCCCACACAATTGTCAAGAATTAATTCCTTGAACTTGGTTTGATTTTGCCATCCTTCATTTGTCATATCATCATCATTTTTCCTTCCAAGAAAATATTTTTTTTAACATCCACATTTAGAAAATTATAAACTAAGATGGAGAGATGTTAAGTGACTTGTTGGCTATTCAGTTAATCACAAAGCAGTGGCTAGTTCCCACCCAACCAACTTTCTGAGACTCACAATTTACAGAAATCCTACCCCTTTGTTTAGTACAATGCATATAAAGAGAACCTCACAGTTATCTTTTAAATAAATACTATGCTGTACAGTACTAAGTTTATTCTTCTCAATTACCAAAATACCACTATTCCTAATAAATTGATCTGTGAACATTAGGACCATCAGATCTGCAATTATGCAGTTTTCTCTATCTTTATTTCCATAATTATTCGTATTTTCAGCATGTTTACCCCCACACATTTTGAAGAAAAAAAATACATTATATGCTACTTTTACATGGTTAATTTCTCCTCCATCACTTTATATATTAATGGTTACCTTCTTCTAGCAGATTCCATTTCTCTGTCTTCAATGTTTCTTTCTAGAAAAATGCTCAGGTCTTTAAAATTCCACCAAAATAGAAACTATACTAAATTTAAAATCTACCTTGATAACAAGAGATACTCTCAGTACTATGGTTTTCAATGTCAAGTTTCTCAAAGATTCCTCAGAATTTACCTTCTGTCCAGCCCTTCTGTGGTAAATAAATCCTTTGCCATTTGTTCACGGGAGGTTCCCATGAAGGAAAGAACAAATGGATATCAAATTTATAATAACAATCAAAATTTTAGCAAAAGCTTTATTTTCTCTGCTTCCTATAATATAAATACAAATTTAAAAAATGTTCTTGACCTTTATCCTTACCTCTTTCTCTCTCTTCTTCCTTCCATATCCATACGCAAGAGTTCCATCCCTCTGTCCATGGAGTGATTCTGTTTTATTTTTCATGTTTCCATGATAGAATACATCTTCTTTTCATCTCATATCAATAATATCTGAATCTAGATATCAATCTTTAAAGATATATTTATTTCTGCATATTAAATTTTCTACATCTACTAATGATCAACACATTTAAAAGATCATTATGTCTTCATCATAAAGTTTATCTCTTCCTTTTAATGTCAATATTTAAACCGTAATTAATTGTTTGCCAGAACGTTTTTTTTAATTTAAAAACAAAAGCTCACTTAAATTGTTTAGCACAGTATTGCAATTTAAATTAATAATCAGATGTATGATTATTTTTAATTAATAATCATTGTATGACTCATGAATAAGTCATCTTCTCCGTTAACATATGGAAAGATAGTTGGAGTGGTATGTCAGAAGTACAACATTAAGCACATTACAAATTCAGTAAACCAACTAGCATTGAATGAATGGGCAGATCAGGGTGTAAAGGGCAGGGGTAGGAGCTTTTCTGGCTTTGAAGTCTCTGGCTATTAGACCCTTCTACAAAGGCAAATGGGATGCACCTAAATCACTAATGAATCTATGAAGTACTTTCCCTTAATTATAGGCACAAAAGAGACCAGTATTTTGGATTAAAATTGCTTATAATAAATTATACAGGAAATGCATTGCTCTAGTAGATACCTTTGGTGCCTGTTATGTTTCTTCAACCAACCACAGCTACAGCTACAGCTGTAGTGAACTGTTCTGAAGAGCTTAGACTCACTCACTCCCTGCTCCAGGGACTCACCTCAGATTTACTCTGCTCAAATTTCTGCATTATGTTCCAAGGCATTCCTCAATGACAACTCTATCTGGAGAGTCAGGAAGTTAAAATCCTCATGGCATCCTTTAACGAATAGTTGCTCCAGACAGTGAATAAAGGCTGTGGGTTTTTAGGTGAACAACTCTGGAAGGCATCCTCTATGCTTGTCAGAAATCTCATGCTATCTACAATGAAATATCAATACAACGTCTTATATTGACTTTTCTTCTTTTTCTTTCTTACTCTCACTAATTCATTGTTCCTGAAATTACCTCTACTAAAATTGTCTGTTTCCATTTTCTTTTTTCTGTCTGCTCTTGGCGACCCTAAATTAAGACAAGGAAGTTTTAATATCAGATATTTTTAAACTCAACAATAAATATGAAATTACACTTGTGCAAGAAATACTTTTTTCTAAGCTAATCCTGTTTGTTTGCTTCCAAACTCCAAAAATTGTATCCTGGCCTCTATCTTCAGCATGTGGGTAGGAATGTGGTTTTTTTCATTAATGCTCTTATTTAGATTATTTTGACATTAACTTGTCCACTAGTTTCAACTAAAATTTTTAAGTACCAAAAACTCTTAATTAAATTCTATGACATACTATAATTTTTGACAATATTCTCTGCAGTTGCTGATCAATCTCTTCCTCTCTAAACTACAAACTTTTTAGTGTATTATCTCTTTGCAGGTTGCATTTGTGTATGTTGTGATCAGCGTATTGCTCAAGCTGGAGAAATAAGAAGAGAATTGTTAATATTATCCAGTGAGAAGATTCACTTCTTCTGTGGCCTGAACTAAAAATATACTCTCATTGCGTGACACCATGCTTTTTGTGTAAAAAATTCATTGCAAATTTCTTAGAGATGGCATTATCTAGGGTCACCCCCAAACCACACTAATGTGTGGTCTGCAGGAAATCAATGGACTAAGAAAAGTGAAGTTATTACACCTAATAAGCTATGTGGGTTTTGAAATGTTAATCTTATCTTGGCCTTCATTTTTACATCTGTAAACTAAAACTAACTTAATGATTTTACAGTTATCTTCCAGCTAGAAAAATGTCTATGTGCAACAGATGCTCTTTTACTTTTACATTATCGTATTTCCTCCATTATCTAGAACATGAAAATGTTTCCTTATTCCAATAATGAACTCCCCTTCTCTTCAGGGCTGGACACCAGGATAATTTTATTGCAGCAATTTCAAAGTTTTATTATCTTATAAAGTCACATAGTGTGCCCTCATACACTAAGGCAGCTTGATTGTAAAGGTTCTAGCTAGATAAACATCACATGGGGCACCTGATATTTATCTCTGAGACTTAGTTTGTTTATTTACTTTCCTCTCTCAGCTATAACACCTATGCTTAATTTCTAGTAAATGTTAATTTATATTTCACAGCCCAATCTGATGCATTATTTCAACAGCTTGTCAGAATGAATTATCAGTTTCTTTAACACATTGAACTAAATCTTCTGTCAAAGAGAAATTACTCCTAGTTAAATAAGTATTAACTATTGAAAACTCTCCTAGGATTTTCTGTTAGAGGTCATGTTTCTTGGACAGTTGCAAAAACTTAGGAGTTTAGCATCAAACAAGTTTGAGTTCCAATTCTAACTCTTATTAACTCTGTGGACTTTTATCCCTTTGAGTTTCTACTTATTCATTACAATAAAGGTAAAATATTTACTCAGAACTCTTGAAAATAAAATGGTACAGTGTTTATAAAGCAACTAACAGAAAATCTAGTACATGATGTTCTTTGCAAATATTATTTCCTATAAAATGATAAATGTAGTCCAATTCACAGGGATTCAAAAGTAAATACAATTGTTTCACAACAGTTAGAGGAGATCTAGAAATTTTCTGTGGATTCTTAGTACATTATATGGTGGGAGAAATAGTCCAATCCTTGCTTTCAGAGCTAGGATAGTTTTCCATCAGTTACTTACTGGATGCATACCCACTAGCACGTTATATAGTTTCCTTCCGTTTTATGTTTCTTAGGGCAATAGATGACTTATAAGACAGTTCTGATGGAAAAATTAGATCCGATAACAAACAAAATGCCAAGCACAACACCAGTTAATATCCAACCATCCATAGCTAATAATGTAACTAAGAATTTCCATTTCAGCTTTTGAGAAACGTTTTTAACTACATTTCTTAGCCTAAACTTCAGAAATCTTTTTTCCCCCCTTTTTTCCTAATATAATCGTGTATTTACTTGAGAAATTCCAGAGGCTATTCCAGAGGCTGACTTTGGAATAATAGAGTATAGAGACCCCACAGCAGAAGTCGCCTTTCTTTCATCAAATCTTGTGTGTTTTTATTTTGGTCTGCAGGCAACAAATAGCAGGAATTGCTATGAGAAACAATACCTAAATAAGTTGTTAGCCACCTTTTGAGACTGATACATTTTTAAATATTGCTCTATTTAAAAACTAAAGTGTAGATCACCTGTCAGATAGCGTGTCTACATGTGGTAGTGCAATAGGAGCACTGTACAAATGTAACCAAGATTAACTCCAGTCTTAAATACATTTCTTCTTTATAAACGTATTATTTTTTTAAAATGTAAGCTTGTGCATTAGTGCATTTCCCATTAGTCTGAGGGGTTTTTAAAAATTAATCGTTAGGTATTAACTAGAAAGAGATTAGATATAATTTTGTCTTTCAGAGGACCCCTGCAATATTTCAGTTTCCTTCTTTACTAAACAAACATGAATTCCATCTACCAACTTCACTATCCTTTTCTCTAGAATGATTTCCCTTAGTCAGGTGAGGTATTCTTACTTTGCCTACAGTGCCTGACATAGAGTTGGAAACTAATAAATATATATATATATTTTTTAAATATTTTTTATTATGGTTTTGTGGGGTACAGTTAAGGGTTAGGTGTACAATTACGTTTCATTCAGGCACCCTGTTGATAAGAGGTGTTTTCCCGTCCCCAGACAGATATTTGCTACTGTTAATCCCATCTCCCTCCCCCTCCCCATAGTTTCCCAGTACCAACAGTCATTTTAGTATAGTATTACATTGGATGTTCAAGGTCCATTATATGAGTGAGAACATGTGATACTCGGATCTTTGTTTCTGTGAGAGGTCACTCAGTATTATAGACTCTAGTTCCATCCAGGTTGCTGTGAAATTCATGATTTTGTTCTTCTTTACGGCTGCGTAGTATTCCATCATGTATATGTACCACATTTTTTTAATCCAATCGTCTTTTGATGGGCAGTATGGTTGTTTCCAGGTGCTTGTTATTGTGAACAAGGCTGTGATAAACATACGTGTGCAGGTATCTTTTTGATAGAGTGATTTGAGTTCTTCAGAGTATATTCCCAGTAGGGGGATTGCAGGATCATATGTAAGGTTGATTTTTAGAGCTTTTAGGAATTGCTACACTGCTTTCCACAGAGATTGCACTAGTTAACACTCCCACCAACAGTGTAGAAGTGTTCCCTTTTCGCCACACCCTCTCCAGCAGCTATTTTTTGAGTTGTTGATAATTGCCATTCTGACTGGAGTTAGGTGGTATCTCAGTGTGGTTTTGATTTGCATCTCCCTGATGATTAGTGAGGTTGAACATTTCTTCATGTGTTTGTTGGCTGCTCGGATGTCTTTTTTTGTGAAGTATCTGTTCATATCTTTTGCCCATTTTACAATGGGGTTGTTTGTTTTTTTTTTTTTCAGCACGTTTGAGTTCCTTATAGATCCAGGATGTTAAGCCTTTGTCAGACCTGATGTTGGCAAATACTTTTCCCCACTCTGTAGGTGGTCTCCCTGCTCTCTTGATGGTTTCTTTGGCTTTGCAGAAGCTTGTCAGTTTAATAAGGTCCCACTTGTCTATCTTCTCTCTTATGACATGAGGGTTTCGGGTTTTGTTCAGGAATTGAACGCCAGTTCCGGTTTCCATGAGGGTATTTCCTTCCTTTTCTAAGGTTCTTATGGTTTGAGGTTATACATTTAGGTCTCTGATCCATTTGGAGTTAACCTTTGTGCATGGGGATAGATAGGGGTCCTGTTTCAATCTTCTGCATGTGGTCAGCCAGTTTTCCCAGCACCATTTACTGAATAGGTTCTCCTCTCCCCAGTGGTAGGTGGGGGGGGTTTTGTCGAAGATGAGTTGGTTGAGAAATTGAGGTTTTGCTTCTGGAATCTCAATTCTATTCCATTGATCTATATGCCTGTTCTTGTACCAATGCCAAGCTGTTTTGATGATTGTAGCTTTATAGTAAAGTTTAAAGTCTGGTAATGTGATACCACCTGCTTTGTTTTCTTTACTGAAGATTGTACTGGCTTTTCTTGGACGATTGTGTTTCCATATGAATTCTTGTGTTGTTTTTTCTAGGTCAGAGAAGAATGTTGCTGGTAATTTGATGGGTATTACATTGAATTTGTAGATTGCCTTAGGTAAGATGGACATCTTCACAATGTTGATTCTTCCAATCCATGAGCATTGGATATTTTTCCACTTGTTTGTGTCATCTTTGATTTCTTTGAGCAGTGTTGTGTAATTTTCATTGTAAAGGTCTTTCACTTCTCTGGTTAGGAAGATACCAAGGTATTTCATTTTTTTTTTGGTGGCTATTGTGAATGGAATTGTGTTTTTTATTTGGGTTTCTGTTTGTTTATTATTGGTGTAGAGACATGCAATTGTCTTTTGTACATTTATTTTGTATCCTGAGACTTTGCCAAAGGAGGCTTTTGACAGATTCTCTTGGGTTTCAAGGTACACAATCATATCATCTGCAAAAAGAGATAACTTGACTTCCTCTTTTCCTATTTGGATACCCCGATTGCCTCCTCTTCTCTGATTCCTGTAGCCCGGACTTCCAATACTATGTTGAACAGGAGGGGTGAGAGTGGGCATCCTTGTCTAGTTCCAGTTTTCAAGAGAATTGGTTCCAATTTTTGTCCATTTAGGAGTATGCTGCCTGTGGGTTTCTTGTAGATGGCTTTTACTATTTTGAGGTATGTTCCCCGTATGCTTAGATGCTCAAGGGTTTTTATCAAGAAGGGGTGCTGTATTTTATCAAAAGCTTTTTCTGCATCTAATGATAGGATGATGTGGTTTTTATTTTGACCTCTGTTGATGTATTTAATTACATTTATGGTTTTACGAATATTGAACCAGCCTTGCATCCCAGGAATGAAGCCTAGTTGGTCATGATGGATGATTTTTGAGATGTATTGTTGAATCCGGTTTGCTAGGATCTTGTTGAGAATTTTAACATCTATGTTCATCTA